>NC_133328.1:402748553-403048553 GCF_042186555.1 Aquarana catesbeiana | reverse complement strand
TCATGATATTTAATCAAGGATCCATTTGCATCAATTGGCACTAATTTAGAGCAGCTTCTCTTATTATATCTCTTTGTGTTATCCCACATTAAGCTGCTGCTTTTTTGATATATTTGCTAACACACTAGCGTGGGTTTTTAGCATATTTTACACGAAGAAAAATCAGAAGAAAAATTCCGTACAGGGAACGATCATTCAATTTTCGTATAGTGTGTGCACACCTTTCGACATCCGATGCATATTTTCCAAACAAAAATTTCCAAAGGGTCAAACGTTATTTTGGTATGTGAACAGAATTAACGATTTCCGTTTAATGTGTACTGTTGAATACGAAAGACTGCACTTGATCAGAAACAATTACAAATCTACACTACAATGTTTCTACGTCAAATTAAAAAAAAAAAAAAGCATTTTGTCATTCGAAAATGTTTGTACAATTAGTACGATCCCCAGGTTCAACTTGCTGTGTAACAAACATCGAGGAATCCCAGACAATTTTCTTAAAGTGCATACCCACCTTTAATCCTGAGCGAGATTGCTCCGTTATTGTTTTTCATTGTTGTTTTAAAATGATTGCCTATCCCTGGGGGGGGGGGGGGCTGGAGAATTTCCCTTAAAGTGGTTCAAATCTGTCAGATTGCAAGGGCATCTCCTGTGTACAACCCTCTTCAGATCCCCCCACAAATTTTCAATGGCATTCTGGTCTGAACTCTGCCTGGGCCAGTCCAAAACTTTAATCTTCTTCTGGTGAAGCCATTCCTTTGTCAATTTGGATGTATGCTTTGGGTCGTTGTCATGTTGAAAGATGAAGTTCCTCTTCATTTTCAGCTTTCTAGCAGAAGCCTGAGGTTGGGTTCACACCTCCGATGGATGCAGCTCGCAGCAGGTCCGGTGTGTCTGTTTCAGGGATGAATCAGGGCTGAATTTTTGCCTGAAACTGAGCCAAAGACACAGCACTCCTGTGCAAGCCGCTCACAACTGCAACAGAGATATGTGAACCGGCTCAATCACAATCTCCTGTCATGCGAATTGGAAATCCACATCCAATTCACATAGGTGTGAACCCAGCCTAAAGGTTTTGTGTCAATATTGACTGGTATTTGGAACGGTTCATAATTCCCTCTACCTTGACTAAGGTCCCTGTTCCAGCTGAAGAAAAAACAGCCTCAAAGCATGATGTTGCCACCACCGTGCTTCACTGTGGGTATGGTGTTCTTTTGGTGATGTGCAGTGATGTTTTTTTTTTTCAATGTTGCTGTAGGCCTCTTGGCAGCCTCCCTGACCAGGTTTCTTCTCTTTACATCAATTTTGGAGAAACGTTCAGTTCTTGGTAATGTCACTGTTGTGCCGTATTTTCTCCACTTGATGACTGTCTTCACTGTGTTCTATGGTATATCTAACACCTTGGAATTTCTTTTGAACCCTTCTCCTGACTGATACCTTTTTTCCTTTTTAAAATTCTTTATTCATGGATATGCAGTATGAAACAGTATAACAAAACAGTAATGTCCAGAAAAAGGTTACTGTTGCAACATAATAGAAATTCAGATACTAGAGGGTAATAGTCACAAAGCACATAATGTACCAATCTAATATAATAATAAATCACAACTAGCACTTTAGGACAATAAAAAAAAAAATGAAGGAAAAAAATATTGCCATGTAATAAATAATATTTGAAGGAACATGACTCATATGAACTAACTGAAAGGATCAGCTCACCTCTCTATTGTCAGGTAAGGGCATACATGAACCCTCTAATCGACAGGCATCCAGTGTTCTGCATACAAGACATTCCTACTAAACGACTGGTGCATACCAAAAAGCATTTTTCGATATTTTCAGACAGAAAAGATAACACCTTGGGTGTCAAAAACAGGAATTAAAAGGTGTAGTCAGGCAAGGGGGGGGGGCGTGGAGAAAAAAAAAAAAAAAAAAAAAAAAGGTAGAGGAAGGGAATTGGGGTGAGGTTGTCAGTATAAGTAGTCACACTCTCAAAAATGGATTACCCTCAATTATTTAAGGCTAGGTTTAAGTATTCATCCGAAAAGTGTCCCAGTATAGCCAACGCGTATTGTGTTCCTCAGTCTTGTCCCTGAGGACCACAGTGAGGTGTTTGATTTGCTAAATAGCGTTCACTCTGGCAATATAGGGCCCTGGTGGCATTCAGCAGATGCTTCAATAAGGATTTATGGTATCTCTTACTCGACATAGGGGACAGATTAAAAGGGCTTGTAAACCCTCCGTTAAAGGAAGAAAAAAAAAAGAAGTCATACTTTCCTCCACTGTGCAGTTTGTTTTGCATGGAGTGGCCTCGATCATCTTCTTCTGGGGTCCCTCAGCGGAGCTTCTGGCTACTCCCTGCGTTGTGTCCACGTTGGAGAAGCGCTCTTCTTGGTGGACACCGGTGCGGGCGCACTCCCGGGTCCTGCATCTGTGTCCATTCACACAGAATGCAGGACTCAGCCCCCGCGTCATTGGATTTGATTGACAGCAGCAGCAGCCAATGGCTGCGCTGTTATCAATCTATCCAATCAGGGCACAAGACACCAGCTGGAGCTGGTGTGCTTGTTCCCAGCCAGAGAAGGATCAGGGTCAGGTAAGTAAAACAGGGGCTCAGAAGGCTGCAGCACCACAGATTTTTCACTTTAATGCATAGAATGCATTAAGGTGAAAAACCATGAGGGTTTACAACCCCTTTAAGAAATACAGAAGTAGCTGGGTTGTCAAAAAAGAACAGTATGATTTTGTGCACAATTTGCAAAACCTGCTGCCAAAAAAGGGGCAAATCTTGGGACATTCCCAAAAGATGTGAAAGATTGTGGCAGTCTGGTTCCCACATCTTCAAAGAGGGCTATGTCCGGGAAAGAGGGACACCAACACCGTCGGGGTCCAATACCAGCGCGTCAAAATTTTGTAAGAGGTCTCCTGATATTTACTACAAAGGGAAGATTTGTGTGCAAAATAAAATATCAAATTCTTTTGGTCCTCTGAAAATGTGATTTTTAGTTCTCTTTCCCATTTGAGCAGGTATGGCAGATCTTGCCAAGACGTGACTGTAAGCAGAATAAAATAAGAAACGGAAAGCTTTCCGGATTGGTCCCTATCCCACACAAAAATCTTCAAATGAAGTAGATTGTCTTGGGAACTTAGAATGGTCAGGAAGGGACCGGAGAAAGTAGGCCAATTATAACAGCTTACACTGGCCCAGCACTGAAGAGCTGAGCGAACCAAACGGGTCCGAAGACTGGATCCAGCCAGACAGGCCAAGAAAGGAAGAAGCTCTAACTAGGTTCTGATATGGTTGAAGATGAAAGGCTCTTTCAGTAAGCAAAAAAATGTCAGCAACTTGATTGCTTCTTAAATCTTTATTGAGCACTAAAGCAGTGCAACATCTAAAACGCTAACATCATTCGTTTTAGATGTCGCACCGCTGTTAGTGCTCAATAAAGATTTAAGAAGAAGCAAACAGCAGTACGACATCTAAAACGAGTTGCTGGCGTTTTTTGCTATTTTGATGTTTATGGGACACAAGCCTGAGCACCATTATTCAGCTCATCATTCTACAATCATGCAGTAGAGCTTGGGTGAGTTTTTGGCTACAACTAAATTACCTCTTTCAGTAAGCCCCGGAGCGAAGTTTGGATGGTCGATGAAAGGTGTCAGTGGAGAGGGGAAGCTAGAAGTCACTGCCAGCTTGTATTATCTTGAACGTTCTATCGAGGTGGCAAAAAAAATGTAAGAATTAAAACCTCAAATGAGACAATTAAAACATCAAAGCAGCGCTTCTATCCGGCAGATATTATAAACCTGATAGATTAATTTGCAATCACTCAAAATTACAAAACTGGAATAAACAAAGAGTCTTAGTGGGTATACAGGGTATAACTGGTAGTAGATTGATGAGTGCACCAATTAAACACTTAACCACCGCGTACTCCACACACCCGCAAGGGGTTCAAACTCACCAGAACCCGGAGGTTAACAAGCCCCAAACAGCATTCTATGGACTGTAGATCTAGATGTCCTTATAGGGTAGTTCAGCCTCATCTCCGAAATCCTGCCTGACTCTCGGCAGCTCTCTGTCTTCCTGGCAGGTGAAGTAGTGGCACCGCCTGGATGGAGCTCTCTAAACCTTCCACGACACATGCCCACCAGAAACATGGTTCTATCGAGGTGGCTTCAACTAAGGAGTGGGGAGGCACTAGATGAGAGTGTGGCACTACTGCCCATGGGAGGCCGCTACCGATTCCTGTTCCAGCGATACCCAAAGTTTGTGAGAGGTGTGTCTGCACCAGTCAACTACTCTGGCCATATTCACTGCCGTGCAGTATAAGGCAGGGTCAGGCAGACAGACACCCTCTGTAAGCTTGGGTCGTTGCAGTAGTGACTACCTGAGATGGGAAGGTTTGTCTCCCCAGATGTATCTGATGACAGCTGTCTAGAGTTTGTGATATAATCCCTTGGCAATTTGACCAGCAAAATCTGCAGAAGGTATAATACGTGGCATAACATATTTTTTTTTAGGACATTACATCTGCCAAACCAAGAGACTGCTAAGGATTTCCATCTCTTGACTGATACCTTGTAACAAAGATCCCTCTGATGCTTTGGAAGCATTCTGCGAATCATGGCTTTTGCTGTAGGATGCAAAGAAAATGTCAGCAAAGACCTACTCGAACCGCTAAACTTTATTTGGGGTTAATCAGAGGGACTTATGATGGCAAGTGTGTACTGACTCCTACTTAACATGAGTTTGTATGTGATTACCTAATACTGAACACAGCTACATCCCCATTTATAAAAGGTGTGCACACTTCTGCAACCAAATTAATTTTAGTTTTTTATTTTTACTTCCCACCCAGAAAAGATGTGTTTGTTTTTCCAAATGAGTTGTACAGTTTATAGATCACATTAAAAAGGTGGAAAAAGTTCTGAAAGGATTTTTTTTTTTTAAATCACAGAAACCTGACATTTTAACAGGGGTGTGTGATTATTACTTTTTTATCCACTGTATGTTGTTTGATACAATTTTTTTGTTGTCCTCCGATGAACTTTTGTCTCTGTATCGCTAAGGCACAAGTGCAAGTGTGATGGATTCTTGTATTGCACTTTTATTACCTTAGTACTTTTCAAATTGAAAAAAGGTAAACTATACAATTTTTTTTTGGTATGCACTGTGAATGGGGGAAAAAAAAAAAAAAAAAAAAAAAAACACGAAAATTCAGTAGGGCACTCTCAAATTTGACTGCAAAAGAGGAAAATCGCCTTTTACGCTCACAGGAAGAAACCCAGAAGATTGCATTTTTCGCAAGATCAGCATGTATTTTCTAGGCTGGCTGAAAAAAAAAAAAAAGGAAGCCTAATGCAGCCAAATTTAGGGATCTACTTAAATCATAAAACAGAATTGATATACAGAACAATTTATTTATAGTGGACATTTGACCTAGTCTTTTTCTTGGAAGCCATTGAGGGACACAGGAAGTCTTTATTCTTTCATGTAGACTACCACATACAGGATTGGCCAGTGAAAGATAATCCTTAATACCACTATAACGCAGTTTTGTAGCACAGCAGTATTGAGAGCATGATCAGACACAGCGGTGGGATCCGTAGCCCTCAATGAAATCCAAGAAAACAAAGTTGGACACCTGGTAACTTGTTTTCTAGGAAGTCTTCCAGGGCAGCATCCGAGAGATAGGGCTCTTCCCATCTGCAAACAGGAAACCCTGTTGTCCACCGTTAGAAAAAGTTCACTCATGCCTCAGTGATAGCACAGTATCAACAGAACAAATAACCTAAATGCCTAAATTCTGACTTATACTGACACTTAGGGTGGAAATGAGTGCTGCCCTAGAAGACTTACCAACTCAGTTTTCTCAAGTCATCTTCCAGGGCAGTATCAGAAGACGTAGCAAAGATTACTTACTAGGGAGGGGTTATTGCCTTCAGCACTTTCCTTCTGAAAGCTTGATCCTGACTGGACAGGCAAGTAATGAGGTGGTGCCTTACGAAGTATTTAAAGCTTGACCTTGTCAGTGCACTGTAAATGTGCTTCAGTGTTACCCCTGCTCTCTGTAACCAAGGAAGACAAGGTCCTGGTATAAACGGAGCTTTGATCCCGCTTGGAGGAGCAAGATTTTGTGCCCGATATGATAAGGTTATGGCCAGCTTAATCCATCTTGCTATTGTGTTTTTTAATGCCTGTTGCCCTTTATTAGCTCCTAAATGCAAAACAAATAGATTTGATGATATGTGCTACTTCTTGGTTCTTTCTAGGTAGGCTATGAGGCTCCTCCCGACATCCAGTTTACAGTAGGTTTCCATTTTTCTGCTGTCCATTGAGGCCAGAAGGGAGGGAACATTAATGATTTGTGACCTATAAAAGCTGAAGGGACTTTAGATAAGAAAGCCAGGACTGGAGAGCTGAATTAAGCAATATGGCTCAATCATAGATCGTGACCAGATCTCACCTCACTCTCCTAGCTGACACCAAGGACACTAACATTACCGTCTTAAGCGTGAGGATTTTGTCCAAGCAGAAAGGAACCCTTGAACTTTGGCTAGATCCCATACTGGACACTTGTCGTTTCTTATTGGTTTAGATTCCTCTATAGGAGTAAAGGGACAGTTTTTAAATGAGTTATCTGCCAACTTGGTGTCGAAGGAGGAAATAGCTGCTACTTAGACCTTTAGGGTGTTATGCAAGAGGTTTTTATCCACACTCTCCTGAAGAAAGTCTGAGACTGTGGGGACCACATCCTGCTTAGTTCCTCCTTTGTCTTCGTCCCAGTCAAACTTTTTGCCGACTCTCATATATAGCCCAGGTGATCTTTCTCCGGCTGGCCAGTATGGTGTTAAATCTTATCTGACAGCACCTTTCTCAGCAGCATTATCCTCTTCACAACCAGATTGAGTTTCATCAACCCACTGTTCAGGTGGCTGATCCCTGTGTTTAGATTCGGTGCATCTGGTAAACAGGGGTGGTTGTATGCTCATGTTGTTGAGGGGGGGGGTCTGGTTCCTCCCTGGCTGTTGTCTTTGCCCTGGATAAATAATTGTAATGACAAAGGCTTCCTCCACCGCTTTCAAACCTACTGAAGATTACACTTGCCTTGCATTAAGTGTTCTGCCAGTTACGCTCCCCAACCCAGGGTGCTGGCATCTGTGGTAAAATGCACTGGGTTGGTCTATGTGTCCAAATATCATGGATCCCCATTCCGCTGGGCTAAAAGGTGGTTTTGAAGGGGTCTTACATGCAATTGGGCCCAAGTGATGGCCGGGATAGAAGATGTCATGAGTGCCAGAGCTCTCATCCCTTGTCTGATGGCAATAAAGTTTGCCCCTGCCACTGACGCTACCCTCTCTGATCTTTTGTACCTCGTCTTGGGTTAGGTAGATTTTCATTTCCTTGGCATCTACCACATAGCCCTGGTACACCACTGATTGGCTTGGGACTTTTGTATGTTTATCCACCCTAGTTCCTGAAAGTAGCTGATGCTTGTCTAAAGGTCACTCACCAGTGCTTCTGCCGAATTTGGAAAGAATAGATAATCCAAATATAGAATAACTCCTATGTCCTATAACTTTTTCAGCGTTTCCGCCGAACTTTTTGTGAAGATTCTGGGTGCGGAAGAAATTCCTCAAGCGTAAGGAAGTGTATTGCCTTCGGCCCCAGAACTGCAAACCTCAGATATTGTTGAGGACTTCCCTTTATCGGCATGTGTAGATAGGAGTCTTAAGTCCACGGTTGCCATGAAGACTCCCGGCGGTAGGCTGTTCCTGATTGAGTAAATAGACTCAATTCTGAATATCTTGCATTTTATCTTCCCTGTGATGTTTAAGATTACATAAAAGTCTGACCTTACCAGGTTTTTTTTTTCCCCCCCTTGTGAATATGTGCGAGTAGAATCCTGTGCCTTCTTCGCTTGGCAGTGCAGCGTAAATTACCTTTTGGACCAGTATGTCTTCCTGAGAGGATAACAGACCCTACGCTCGGTTTTTGTCAAGAGTTGTGATCAAGGACCTGGGTGGGGAGGTTGCGTGGAGAACAAACTTGTTTTCAGTTACATCCTGCCATTGATGTGCGAATGACGGTAATCTGCCCCCCACCTGAAAAACGTTTTTTTTTTTGGAGGTGGAAGGTTTGCAGTTGAAGTCTTCCCTGTTACTCCTTTTCTGAAAAGGACAAGTTTTTTTTTTTTTTGCTTGCATTTCCCGGCCTGATGAATACACGTTTTCCCTGGGAAGCCTTTTTTTTCCTGTCGGCGGACAGACTCTAGGTCTGGTCTAAAAAGTAGCTGGTCTGAAGGGGATACCACATAGTTTGTTCTTGGAGGAAATGTTGCCCGGCCACGATTTTAGTCAAAAGGCGCTCCTGGCTGAGTTGATCAGCGCTGTGGTTCTGGATGTTAATTTCACCGCTTCCACCTATGCATCTGATAAAAATTTTGCAGCTCCGGTTAGAGTAGGGATGGTTTGGAGCAGTTCTTCCCTGGGTATCTCTCCTTCCAGGTGCTCTTGGATTTAATTCAGGAATGACAACAGGGTGCGAGCTGTGCATGTAGATGCTATCGCATGGGTTCAGGTTTGCAGCCCCTGCTTTCCATGCTGTTTAACAGAGCCTCTGCTTTGTTGACCATCGGATCAGTCAGTGTTCCGGAGTCTTTGAAGAACAGATCTGTCATGTTAGCGATCCTGGAAGGTGACACATCCACTTTAGGGCACTTTGCCCAAGCTTGTGTGTAGTCTTCAGAAAAAGGGTAACTGCGTTTAACCGCTGCCGGCATAAACAATATGCTCTTTGATGCCCAAGGTGTCTAATGGCACTGAGCAGCTGTTCCATTTATTCTGATGGGAAGAGAATACCCAGTGATCTCTCTCCTTCGTTCGAGTCTAAGCATAGGCCATCCTCTAATCCAGAGTCTATATTCTCAGAGCCTTGCCCCTGGTTTGATGGGCCTGTTCTTCCCCACTGCATGATGGGAGGGAAACCTGGCTGGTGGATGAATCACTGCTCTGACTTGTACTCCCTGGCATTTCTAGTTTCTGTATAGCAGAACACACCAGATGCAAGATGTCCCTCAATTCCTTATTAAAAGAGGCAAGCATATCTTCAAGAAACTCTTGAGATTCCTTGTCAACCATTTTATTAATACATTTTTGGCAAAGTGGTTTTGTCCACACTGAGGAGTGTTTGTGACCACATGAAGCACATGCTTTACTGCTAGTCTTTGCCTCTTTCTCTTGGAGCCTTTGTAAGTAAGCAAAAATGGATAAGTAAAAGGCAGAGGTGACCCAGTGTGCTCTGGCTTACCTTGGAGCTTTCCTGACTCGTAGGATTTGCAGGGCAATGTAGAGTGCGACATGGTCAGCACAAATGAGGCATTGCCTAATGCTCCTTATGTGAACCTTTGCCCCAAGTCCAGCTCTGCCCCCCCCCTTGGCAGATTGGTGGACAGGTTCTCTTTTCCAGTGCCTCAAGTGCAGAATGTGTTAAGTTTTCCTCTCTAGCTTTTTTTTTTTTTATAAATCGCCACCTCAGCGAAACCAGCTGCGGCCAATGGCGAGCCGTCCAGAAGCGACGGTGAATATACCCACCCCATCACTTGGACCGCTGTCCATGCCTCTACAAACATGGCGCCTGGCCTGAACTAAGTCACCGGAAGTGAAGAGAGGCCCGGAAATGACAAGACAGGCATCCCCAGGCCAATCGCTGCTCAGCAGGAAGTCCTCTGCACATCCACACCAAAGAAAACCGTCCAGGGGCATATTTTGCCATACAGATGGGAGGACAGCTGCTAACACCCCTATTGGGGTGAAACCTTGGGTGGTCTGCCAGGCTAATTCCTGGCCCTGGTTTTGCTGCCCCTGCCCTGATACTGCTAGGAACTCAAGAGCCCTGTGGAGGCAGCCAGGCAGTCTTTTGCAACAAGCACAGACTATGGAGAAGAAAAAACAAACTGGTACATCTCCTCTTGATCTGGAGGAAATACGAACTGAAGCATGCAGGTAATGCGTGAAATGTATAATGGTGGACAAATGCATTTCCAGTTTACCTGCGTGAGTCCCATCTGCGACATGCTGCGCTGGAAGACAACTTGAGAAAATAATTTCACAAGTGCAACATTCATTTTTCTCTCTCATCCATTGAGGGACACAAGTCTTACCTTTAGGATATCCCAACTGAGAGGTTGGCAACAGGTCCAACATTAACAGAGAAAATAAATACCTTAGACTTACCGGTAACGGTATTTCTACGAGTCTTTCAGGACAGCACCTGGAGAGAGCGCAGCTCCACCCACTTTCCCAGGAAACACTGCAGTCAGTTTCTTTATAGACCGGACACTTCCACCATGGCCTCAGTTGTTCAAGAGTACCTCCAGCCATGCTGAAATTAGATAAGCTGAACATAGCAATAACACCACATTTTGTAACATTTTATAATGCTTTAGGGTGGGTCATCGGTGCTGTCCTAAAAGACTTGTAGAAATACCGTTACCGGTAAGTCTAACTAAGGTTTTCTCACCTCGTATTTCAGGACAGCACCTGGAGAGGATAAAAGAGTACTTACTCTAGGGTGGGACCACCGCCTGTAGGGCCTTTCTGTCAAAGGACTGCTCTGATGCAGAGAGCAAATGCAACTTGTAATGGCAGGTAAAAGTGGAGAAGCTTGTCCACGTAGCCGCCTTGCAGATCTGTCCTGGAGAAGCCCCTGCCCGTTCCGCCCAGGATGCTGCTACCGCCCTGGTTGAATGGGCCGCCACGCCTGCAGGAGGATCTACTCCTGAAGCTTTATAGGCTTCATTGATGGCCATTCATAGCCACCTACCTATGTTGCTTTTGGAAGCACCGTATCCCTTACGTGGGCCAGAGAATAGTATAAACAGTGAATTTGAATTTCTGAATTCACTTGTGATCTTCAGATAATGTAGTATACATCTCCTTACATCTAGGCTGTGAAAGTCTCTTTCCCTCGTGCCGGATGGTAAAGGACAGAAAGTCAGAAGAACTATCTCCTGCGACCTGTGGAATACCGTTGAAACCTTAGGTAAAAAACCTGGGTCAGTTCTCAACACTACCCGGTCCGGAAATATAGAACAGAAAGGTTAAATAATGGACAGGGCTTGCAATTAGCTCACCCTCCTGGCTGAAGTGACTGCAACTAAAATTGCTAATTTAGGCAACCAAAATTTGATTGTCACCTCTTCCATAGGTCCGAAGGGTCCTTTAGTCAGACCCTGCAACACCAGAGATAAGTCCCATTTTGGGAAAAACTTAAAAGGTACTGGCCTAGCTCTGGTCAGTGCCTTAAATCTAATAAGTGGGTCCTGAGATAATTGTCTCTCCAGGAACACCAAAAGATCGGCCACTTGCACCTTTAGGGTGCTAGTCGCCAACCCTTTTTCCATTCCTTCCTGTAGGAATTCTAACACAAACTACTTCCCTTGGTGAAAACTGTTTGCTTGCGCACCAGGAATTAAAACATTTCCATGTCTTAAAGTAAATCTTTCTAGTGACCTTCTTTCGGCTGTCTAGTAGTGTTGAAACTAATTTATTAGACAAGCCCTTACTTTTTAAGATCTGCTCCTCAGTAACCAAGCAGCTAGTCTTAGGTGCTCGATATTGGGGTGCTGAAGGGGCCCCTGGGTCAGAAGGTCTCTCTGTAAAGAAAGAAACAAGTGGGGTGCCACCGCCATTTTCTGTATGGTTGAAAACCATGTCCTTTTGGGCCAGAATGGGGCTACTAAGATCATGGCTGTAGATTCCCTCTATCTTTTTTATACTAATGGAATCATTTAAAAGGGGGGAAAGGCGTAACACAAGTGGAAGGTCCATGGTTGCGCTAGCGCGTCTAGTCCTGCCTTGATCTCGTCTGTTCAGGGATTAGCAAGTCTCTACCTTTGCATTGGAGTGGGATGCAAATAGGTCTACTGTATTTGGGGAGTCCCCCATCTTCCTGTTATCCTCTGGAATACATCTGTATTCAGACTCCACTCCGATTCCAGTACCCTTTCCCTGCTTAGGAAATCGGCGATCTGGTTCAGATCCCCTTTAGGTGTACCGCTGTCAGGATGCTAGATTGGCTTCCGCCCAGGACATAATTTGGAGGGCCAAGGAAAGCAACACTCTGCTCCTCATGCCTCTTTGCCTTGTTATATAGGCCACTGCTGTGGTATTGTCCAACAACACCTGAATATGGTGACCCAGAACTTGGTCCCTTAAAGCCCATAGTCCCAGGAGAACGGACCTCAATGCCCTCCAATTGGAGGATCTCCTATCTTCTCTGGTTGTCCATGCTCCCTGGGCCATCTGACCTTGCAGATGAGCACCCCAACCCCAGAAGCTTGCGTCTGTTGTCAGTCTTTGCTCTATGGGGAAAAGTCCAAAGTAGACCCCAGTCCAAATTTGACCGATTCCTCCACCACCATAGTTTTCTCTGAACCCGAGGAGGAATCTTGATTAATTTTCCAGCGGTTCTCCATAGGACCAATTCCTGTGAATTGTCTGCTGGAGATCTCTTGCATGGAGACGTGCCCATTGTACTGCTGGTATTGAGGACGTTAGGAGGCCTAGAACAGTCAAGGCTGCCCTGATTGAAATTGACAGATTTGTCTGAGTCCCTTTTACTGCCTTCTGGACTTTATCTTGTCCTGTGGGAGAAAAATCCTTTCCTGAATGGAACTGACAGTATAACCCAGAAACTGTGTCTGGGATGGGATCATATTTGATCTTTCTTTGTTGATGATCCATCCGAGACTCTCCGAGTGTGTTCTTGTCTCTTCTAGATCTTTCTCCAATAGATCCCTTGTTCTGGAAAATAGCAAGAGATCGTCCAGGTATGGCACTATTGATATACCCTAGTCTGAGGGGTGCTAGGGCCTCTGCTATAATTTTTGTAAATATCCTTGGCGAGGACAACAGGCCAAAAGGGAGGGCTCTGAACTGTAAATGTGAGACTGACTCTCCCATCTTGACCGCTAATCTTAAGTACTTCTGCGATGTTGGAGGTATAGGCACGTGCAGGTATGCATCTCAGATCTATTGATGCCAAAAAGCATCCTGGCGTCAGAAAATTTTTTACTGAAAAGATCGTGTCCATTCTGAACCTCTTGTATCTGATTGACTTGTTTAATACCTTCAGGTTTCAGATTAAACGGAATTTCCCTGATGGTTTCCTTACCAGGAATATGTGCGAATAGCACCCTTTCCCTTCCTCTTCGGGGGGGAACAGTTATAATCACCCTCTGTTGGATGAGTTCCTGAAGTAGAGCCGACATCCCTAGAGATTTTTCTAAGTCCCGGGGAGCCAGGGTTACATAAAAGCAATTTAGAGGGGATTAAGAGAACTCCAGTCTGTAGCCCTCTATTATTTTGAGGGAGCGAATGGACTGGAGGTCGCTGTCTTCCACTGTGCAAAAAAGGCTTGCAACCTTCCTCCCACCGTCGGAGGACTGTCATTGGTTCTTTGTGGTTTGGCCAGGAGGTCGGAAAAGTACCCCTGACTTCCCCCTTCCTCTTTGGGACCTCCAGGGTCTTTTATACCCAGCTTCCTTCTTTTCTTCGGTTGGTCAAAAAGAGCAAAATTTTTTTGGCCTGTGGGACTACCTTCTTTTTTATTGGGAAGGCCTTCTTCTTGTCAGCCATTCTATCAAGTACGGCTTCCAACCCAGGACCAAAAACCAAATTCCCCTCAAAAGGTAACCCACATAATTTTGCCTTTGAGACAGTATCCCCTGACCATGTCTTCACCAATAAGGCTCTGCGAGCTGAGTTCACCAAGGCCGCAGATCTTGCCGACATCTTAATAGATTCAGCAGAGGCATCTGCTATGTACCCTACAGCTTTCTGTAGTACAGGCAGTGTGTCTAACAGGTCCTTAGAGCTGCACAATTAATCGTCAAGAATCGTTATCGCGATCTTGACTAAAGGGTTTCACAATTCTTTCTAGGCAAAGAATTCTCTCTGCTCTTCTGAAGCCACAGCCCTCAAAAGAAAGGAAGAGAAAAACCGGGCATTCTGCCAAGAAACAAAACATTCTTTATCAGTTGAACTTAAGTATAAACATTGTAACAATTTGTCAATGGAATAGACTTCCTGTGTAAGTGAAAAAAGTTTAACCACTTAAACACTAAATCTTTTTCTGACATTTTATGGTTTCAAGTTAACCCCTTCCCGCCGACCGAACGCACATATGCGTACTCGGCTTTCCGGGGTTATACCGGGATGATGCCCGCAGCTGCAGGCATCATCCCGGTACCGTTTTCAGCGGGCGATCGGCTACCCGAGTATAACAACCGATGCGGCTAAAAGCCGCTCGGCTGTTATACCGGAGGAGCGGGAGGGGACATCCCCCCCCCTCCCGCCGCTGTTACCGGGCCTCCCGTGCGATCGGCAGGCCCGGTGTCCGTTCGGCTGCCTTCGGCGGCTGGGGGCGGGCTGGAACGAAGCTGCGAGCGGCTTCGTTCCAGCCTTCTTGTTGTAAATGCGGAAGCGACGTCATGATGTCACTTCCCGTTTACTCGGCTGCCAATGGCGCCGAATTTAAAAAAGTACACAGTATTCAGAATCGCCGTTTTCAGCGATCTGAATACTTTGAAGTGTAAAGGAGGGATGGGGGGGTCTTTTAGACCCCCCCATCCCTCCATAAAGAGTACCTGTCACCACATATTACTGTCACAAGGGATGTTTACATTGCTTGTGACAGCAATAAAAGTTAAAAAAAAAAAAAAAAAAAATTTAAACACAATTTATAAAGTACAAAAATAAATAAAATTAAATTAAAAAAAAAAAAAAAATTTTTTTTAAAGTGCCCCTGTCCCCGCGAGCTCGCGCAGCGAAGAAAACGCATACGGAAGTCGCGCCCGCATATGTAAACGGTGTTCAAACCACACATGTGAGGTATCGCCGCGATCGTCAGAGCAAGAGCAATAATTCTAGCCCTAGACCTCCTCTGTAGCTCAAACCTGGTAACCGTAAAAATTTTTTAAATCGTCGCCTATGGAAATTCAAAGGTACCGTAGTTCGTCGCCATTCCACGAGTGCGTGCAATTATAAAGGGTGACATGTTTGGTATCTATTTACTCGGCGTAACATCATCTTTCACATTATACAAAAAAATTGGGGTAACTTTACTGTTTGGATTTTTTAAAATTCATGAAAGTGTCACTTTTCCAAAAATTTGCGTTTAAAACACCGCTGCACAAATACCGTGTGATAAAAAATATTGCAACAATCGCCATTTTATTCTCTAGATTCTCTGCTAAAAAATATATATAATGTTTGGGGGTTCTAAGTCATTTTCTAGCAAAAAATACGGATTTTAACTTGTAAACACCAAATTTCAAAAATAGGCTTAGTCATGAAAGGGTTAAAATCTTTTTTTTGCTAGAAAATTACTTAGAACCCCCAAACATATATATTTTTTAGTAGACACCCTAGAGAATAAAATGGTTGTTGCAATATTTCACACTGTATTTGCGCAGCTGTCTTTCAAAAGCAATTTTTTTGGAAAAAATTACTTTAATTAAAAAAAATAAATAAATCTAACCAGTAAAGTTAGCCCATTTTTTTCGTATAATGTGAAAGATTTTACATCATAAGAATCGTGATCTTTTTATTCTAAGCAAAAAAATTGAGATTCTCATTTTGGCCAGAATCGTGCAGCTCTACAGGTCCTTGCGAGAAGTTCCTGCCTCAATGAGCGTTCTTAATTGCTCGAGCCAATGTTCCAGGTTCCTGGCCACCACAGTTGATGCCATAGCTGGCTTTAAATTGGCTAGAGTCGAATCCCATGCCTTTTTTAATAGGGAGTCTGCTCTCTTGTCCATGGGGTCTTTCATGACCCCCATGTCCTCGAAGGCCAAGTCAGTGTTCCTTGACACCTGTGAAAAGGCCGCATCAAGTTTTGGCTTCTTATTCCAGACCTGATCACCATCGTCTTCGAAAGGGAATCTTCGTTTGAGAGATTTAGGGAAAAAAGGTGCCCTCTTTGGGTCCTTCCATTCCATTCCAGGGGAACAGACTCCGACGAATCCCCCACATGTAAGGGGAGATGCTGGGCTGGCCTGAATAACAAAACAAAGTGCACAGGTATGCCCCATACTGTCTCCACCTGGAGAGAGCATAGCACACCCTTGGTTCCCTGCAGCGCTTCCACCATGGTCAGAGGAAACACTACAACTGAGGCCATGGTGGAAGTGTCCAGTCTATAAAGAAACTGACTGCAGTGTTTCCTGGGAAAGTGGGTGGAGCTGCGCTCTCTCCAGGTGCTGTCCTGAAAGACAAGGTGAGAAAACAATCCTAAGGATTGCCTACAGCTCAAAAGCAACCTGAAGGACCTTACGCTGGAATCAGATGAGGCTGCAGTCTCCACCCAGTATAAAAGAATGTTAATAGAAGACCAAAGGGTAGCCTTCACAGGAAGCCAATGCTGATGACATATCATAAACATGCATAAACAGTGATGTATTGACATAAAAAAAGGACAAAAACAATTACCGTATTTATTGGCGTATAACACGCACCCTAAGTTGAGGAGGGAAGGAAAAAAAAAAAAACTTACATTTAAATGCCCATCAATGTAGCCTCATCAGTGTAGCCTCATCAGTGTACACCGGAAACCTTGTCCAGTGTCATTGCAGCTTTGTCAGTGTACTCGGCTCACAGTCATGCCCAGTCCCTGTGTTATGTTCATCATAGGGCGGGACTAGTCGTGACTGAGCTGAGCACACTCAGCTATGTATCTCGGCGGCTCAATCCACCGCTCACAATCAGTGGGGGAATCGGCGTATAACACGCACCCACGATTTTAAGGGAAAAAAAAAAAAAAAGTGTTATACGCCGATAAATACGGTACATGAAGGCATAAGCTTGGAAGATGATTTACCTGATCCACTCATAGTGGAAGATGAAATCAAAGTCACACTACAGTGTTCATCCAGGATTACCAAAAGAGAAATTGCTGTAGCTAGGTGAAAGATTTATAGCCCGAGTACCCAGTTACAAGCTCTTCTTGGAGAACTAGAGACAGAAATTCCTAGGCCTCAACTCAATTTTTAACAGTATGCGACTTTCATTCACGAAATTACATTAATTCCAAAATAAAATGTTAAAAAGCAAAATAAATTGATGTACTACCAAACACTCTTTAAATTAGTCACTGAACATACAAAATGTTTTCACAAAATAAAAATGAACACATAGGTGTATCGAATGGAAATTTTGGTGCCAAAAATGAAAACGCAGGATGCACTTGGCCGGAAACCAAAACCGAAAAGGACAGTTTTAAAATAAATTATATTCAACTTTGATTACTATCATGAATTTAAATGAATATGAATTTGGCAGCCATTATTGGCACCTTTAGCTCAAGAAATATGTTTAAAAATTCTATATGTGGTGTTAAAAATCCTGCTTGCTACATTTTTAAGTCAGTTAAAAAAAAAAAAAAAAAAAAAAAAACCTAAAATGCACCTCCCAATAAGGGAGCCAGGTTACTTTGTCACATGATCTATGAAAAACACACCTTGGCATAGTAAAATCGCTGCAAAGCTCCATACTTTGTCATTCTTTTTCTCTTCTCAGAAAAATGCCATTAACACCATTTTCAGCACATCTCTATAATAGAGACACACAGTAAAAAAAAAAAAAAAAAAAAAAAAAAAAAAGTGTATTTGATCCCCTGCCGATTTTGTACATTTGCCCACTGAAAAGAAATGATCAGTCTATAATTTTAATGGTAGGTTTATTTTAACAGTGAGAGAAAGAACAAAAATATCCAGAAAAATGCATTTCAAAAAAGTTAGATTTGCATTTTAATGAGTGAAATAAGTATTTGATCCCCTATTAAATCAGCAAGATCTCTAGCTTCAAGGTGTCTTCTATAAAGCCAACGAGCTGAGATTAGGAGTACTCTATTAAAAAGGGAGTGCTCCTAATCTCAGCTTGTTACCTGTATAAAAAGGCACCTGTCCACAGAAGCAATCAGATTCAAATTTCTCCACCATGGCAAAGACCAAAGAGCTGTCCAACCATGTCAGGGACAAGATTGACCATCAACCTACACGACCATCGCCAAACAGCTTGGCGAGAGGGTGTCAACAGTTGGTGCAATTATTTACAAATGGAAGAAACACAATATAACTGTCAATCTCCCTCAGTCTGGCTCCATGCAAGATCTGACCTCGTGGAGTTTCAACGATCATGAGAAATGCTGCTTATGACCCCAAGAACACCATCCCCACCATCAAACATGGGAGGTGGAAACATTATGCTTTGGGGGTTTTTTTCTGCTAAGGGGACAGGACAACCGCATCAAAGAGACAATGGACGGAGCCATGTACTGTCAAATCTTGGGCGAGAACTTCCTTCCCTCAGCCAGGGCATTAAAACTGGGTCGTGGCTAGGTATTCCAGCATGCCAATGACCCAAAACACACAGCCAAGACAATAATAGAGTGGCTCAAGAAGAAGCACATTAAGGCCCTGTAGTGGCCTAGCCAGTATGCAGACCTTAATCTTATAGAAAATATGTGGAGGGAGCTGAAGGTTAGCGTTGCCAAACGTCAGCCTCAAAACCTTAATGAATTGGAGAGGATCTGCAAAGAGTGGGAAAAAATCCCTTCCGAGATGTGTGCAAACCTAGTAGCCAGCTACAATAAACGTCTGACCTCCGATTGCCAATAAGAGTTTTGCCACCAAGTACTAAGTCATGTTCTGTGAAGGGGTCAAATACTTAAATCACTCATTAAAATGCAAAATCAACTTATAACTTCTTGAAATACGTTTTTCTGGATATTTTTGTTATTCTGTTGCTCACTGTTAAAATAAGCCTACCATTAAAATTCTAGACTGATTATTTCTTTGTCAGTGTGCCAACGTACAAAATCAGCAGGGGATCAAATATTTTCCCTCATTATAAATATATATTTCTAAAAGGTGCTATTGACATGACTTTCACCACATCGGTAACAATCCATACAAAGAAACCAAAACTACCAAGTTCAGAAATGAAGTTGCGTAATAAAAATGGAATGTCATAAGGAAAAAGTATGATGAAAAAACAAAATAAAACTTCAAAAAGCTCACCATGTCTCAGACTGTCTACTTTTCAAAAAGGGGTTGTTTGAGGGAATGTGTACTATCCTAGCATTTTAGGGCCTCAAGAAGACATGGGCCGCCAGTATTGGGCAAGCTGGTCATTGGTCAGACTCCATAAAAACCCAAAATAACACTGGAGGAGCTGCAAAGATTCACAGCTTAGATGGGAGTATATGTCCATAGGACAGCTGTACGCCCTAAACTCCACAGAGCAGGGCTTTACGGAAGAGCAAACAGAAAAGCTTTGTGTTACTAAACCGACCCTGCATTCACTCGTTTCCCACAGTAGACAGAACATGAGCATGCAATTATTTTAGTAAATATAAAACTACTAGCTAAACACCTTTTCTCATCAGCAGTATATAGCAGTTTTGTGACTTCTATCAGTGTCTGGTTAAAGCTTCTAGGACTTTTCATTCTACTGACTGTCCTATGAGGCTGTAGGACCCCTGACCCTCTGTCTGGACAGTGTTAATTGGCCCTGTGCCAATCAAAAAAAAAACAAAACACACAAACACTACACACAAACACAACACACACCCCTCTACCAATACACACTAAACTATGTATGTGTAGAGTTGCCCCCAAGGCTCTGTACTAAACAGCAGATGGATTGGGGACAGTAAAAAGGGGAGGATCAGAGAAGACAGGATCAAACAGCCTTTTTACATAATGCAGAAAATTAGCCCCTTAAGTTCCACAGCGAGTATAACATGCTTGACTGCATATACAGACAACCCACTTCAACCCATTCTCTACCAAGCTACGTTTATAAACATTCTGGTATTCAGGGGGGTTAAAAAAAGTTCAGTGTTGCTACTTCAGTAGTAAGCCAGCAATTGGCTGTCATGTAAAAGTGATAAGAGCAGCTGTAGAGCCCTCCGCCATAAGACCCACAGCGTTTCCTAGGCTCTCCTCTGGGATTCCCGGAACCATGGTAAAATACTGTACCAAAACAAGTTTTGCAGAAGGAGATTAAGAGACATCCATTCCCAAATCTTCTCTGTAATGAATGAACCAGAAAGTGATGTGTATTCCACTACTTCCAGGTTGAGAACAGCGGTCATTCCCCAGCTACTGTAGCCAGGTAAGCAGCAAATCAAGCACACATTTTGTTTGTCATTAGCTGCATGAGACCTTGGGGGTCTAAGACTCCTGATGTCTCCAGAAAGATAGTCTGCCCATGTTATCTCACAGCAATTTTAAAGTGCATACACTTAAAGTTGTGTTATAAAAACGTTAACACCTTCAAAAGTTGTAAGAATGTAGTGTACATCACATGATACAACCCCCCCCCAAAAAAAAAACAAACAAACAAAAAAAAACCAACAACACACCCACGCCACTTTAATTCCAGGTTGTAATGCAACAAAAAAATGACCACCACCAAGGTGGCGATTACTCAAGGCACAGTTTGCTTGATTCAGTACAGAGCTAGGGGCATCACCAAATGGTTCTTTCATCTCATGACTGTAAAACAGACAAGGGGGTCTAGATCTGGATGTATAGATCCCCCATAGCATCCACTGCTGCTTCTAGAGGAGTCCTGTACCTGAAAACAAAATGTGTTAAGCATGCAGTAGAACCAGGATATTGGAGAGTCCACAATAAGCATTATCTGCCTACAATGCAGGCTCTGGAAAGCGCACTGGCACATGGACTGCTCCACCAGCGAACCTGTCCACATCCAAGATGAACAGGATGAAGACTAGAAAAGGGAAGTTCTATTAAGACTAAGTTCAGTACTACTAATTTCTGCAAGATCTGTTTTTATGTGAATGGGGTCAACCATTCTTCTACCCAAGCCCAACAGGCTGGCATCTGATCACAGGATCTTCCAGAAAGCAGTAGGGAAAGACTTTCAACTGCAGAGCTGGAAAACCAATTCAACATGCCATCAAAATCTGTCAGCTCAGTCTAGTCACATGACAAAAGATAATGCCGAGAGAGTCTGGGGCGAGAATGGGCATGAAAGGCTGCATAAGACTCCAAAGACACTAGGTGGAGATCTGCTAATCTGTGTGGTGACACAGGAAAGCTGGAGGTAAGAAGCAGAGAGCTCAAAGCAAAGGTTCGATTTGTATCCCTGGGAGATTACTCCCTGCACTTAAGTAGCAAAGTACCTGGGTGTGCACAAAGGACAACAGATATGTTTAGGAATGTGGGGTACACCATCATGCTATTTTTTTTTCAGGTTTAGCAGAATGTAAGACTTTGCAGATGGGCAGAGAATCAAGTTTGGGAGGCCTGGTTGTGTATACTCCAGGGGTTAACAAAAAGGAATTAAACTTTGCAGACCTTTCCCTTGGCTCCTTACACTGAGGCAGATGGGTACGCTATAGGGTGCCCACGTGTCCCAGATTGCCCGGGATTGTCCCTTATTTCTGATTTTTGTCCCGTGTCCCGGGCACCTTCATTCCGGGACAATACAGTGTCCCGGAATGAAAAAAAAAAAAAAAAAAAAAACAAAAAACACACCGCCAGGCTCCAGTCTGACTCCGTCACCCTTATAAACATTTACACACCGCCACCACCCTTATAAGCATTATAACTGTGTAACACACACATCATATGCCTAACTGGTTGCTAGGCTAGGGCCGTCCCGCATCTAGCAACCAGTGCTGTCAGCTGACACCGTCACGTGGGCAGTCAGTGTAGTGGGCACCCGCACCCTACGGCTGAGCAGCGCGCCTCCGAGAGATAGAGAGAGCAGCCGCCAGCCAGGCAGCCACAGACACCACACTGACACCAGAGAGAGAGACACACATAATGCCTGTGCCCAGTCAGTGCCGCCGTCCCAGGGCTGCCGCCGACTACTCCAGCAGCCGCTGCAGCAGCACATTGCCAGCAGTGCAGCCCAACTCTGAGCTGCCCGACTTCTCCACAGTTCAACTTCTGTCCTGAGCGGAGCCTCGTCCGAGTCCTCCCTCCCACCCACGAGGTCCGCGAGTTTGCTGCATGCCATTGATAAACTTTCAGGTTAGTGTTACACTTCTTTGGTACAGTGAGCATGCTCCCCCTCCATTCTGCTGCTGTCCCCCCAACTCCCCCTCCATTCTGCTGCTGTCCCCCTCCAGTTTTCCTGTGTCCCACTCCGTTCTGCTGCTGTCCCCCTCTGTCCTTCCTCCGTTCTTCCTCCATGTCCCCCTCCATCCTGCTGTCCCCCTCTGTTCTTCCTCCGTGTCCTCCTCTGTTCTGCCGTCCCCCTCCAATTTTCCTCCGTGTCACCCTCCGTTCTGCTGTCCCCCTCCGTTATTCCTCCGTGTCCCCCTCCGTTCTGCTAGCCCATACCACTTGATTAAAATGGTTACCACTGTCTGCTTTTTTTTTTTCAAACATTTTGCAAAAAAAAGTATCAAAAACCATCTTTTTGGGGTGGGTGGGGTGTCCCTGAATGGCAGCTTGGAAATGTGGTCACCCTAGTACTCTACCCTTCAGTGACACCCTTCGAGGGCCAGAGGTTTTTCCACCAGCCCATTCATGGTCAGGTACTTCTTGGCTGCAGGACCCATAGAGCCAAGGTGTAAAGCTCCAGCCATTTGCCACACACACAGATCCACTGCCACAGGAGACAGTCTTAAGAGCACTTGACCATTCTTCCAGGGTTTGACAGGCAAATATAGGGCAAAGGGCAAGACACACCAGCGAGAACAGCATTCTAAACAGTTTCAAATAGGGTCTTTGAATACAGGGACATGCCCCAGTAGCATAATGGTCTCATTGTGAAGGTGTTTCACTGAAAACAAACTAGCAGTTGACACCGGTTTTACACTCCTCCAAATGCTTGCTCCATTTGTTCGTGTTTGGGAAGGTTGTCAAAAGGCACGTCAAGGTGTCTAATCCCCATGAAAGAAGACATTTAAAAGTAGGGGAAATGAAAGGTATTTCAGGATTTTATCCACAGGGTAGTTAAAGCAGACCTTTACCATCTTTTACCAAAAAAACACATTGGCATACAGGTCCCGCATGCCAATATAAAAGCTTATATTAAGCATTTTGTGCTTTTAATGTCAATTAGTTTCTCCCATTTCCTGGTTGAGGCTCCTTTCACACTTGTGCGACTTGAAAGTCACACAATTTTGACACGACTTGCAGCACTGCCTGTGTAATCTTGAGGTCTATGGACCTAAAGTCAGACCAAAGTAGTGCAGGGACTACTTTAAAGTTGCTGCAACTTGAAGACACAAATATGAATGGTACTCATTGGAAGTCCTGGGGTACGACTTGTCATGCGACTTTGCAGTACCAGGTCACAGGACAAGTCACACAAGTGTGAGAGGGCCTTTGTGAGACACCGATGATGCAAGTTGGACATCACAGATGCATCCTGGGAAATTAACCTTTCACATGCTCAAGAAAAGAACCAGTGTTTTAGGCAGAGTTCAATGAAGTAAAGGAAGAGGATTTAATCTACCCTTTAGTGAAAGATGGGCACCTTGAGACAAATAAGAATAAGGTATGCAGAGAATAAAAAGCCTGCAATAAGTAACCATTTGCAAATGGCCATTATTCAACCCTTAAAAAAAAAAAAAAAAAAAAAAAAAAAAAAGGTACCTTTGTTGTATGTCCAAGGGTGAAGTAACTCATAAAACTATGGGATGTCTGAGAGGAACAGCGTCCTCTTAAGGCAAGAAATGACTGGAGTCACAAAATTAAATTGCCCACTCCTCAAGGAATGCTTTGATGGGGTATTGCTGAGCAAAACTCTAAAAAGGAGGAGTACTTGGCTTGTCAAGATTAAGCTAGTCAATGTACAAAAAGGCTGCTCCAGGACAATGTGTGACAACGTGTGTGTTGTGTCAATGACTGAAATGGTATTCTTAAATCTGAGAGGTCAGCAGAACCAAAACTTCATAAGGCAAAAAATCCCCCTACCCCCCCAAAAGGCAGATTACAAACCTCAGTTGAGAGCGCCAAAGTAGCTGCAGCTAAAGGAAATGAGTGAGAGAGGGTGAAGAAAGTTATGCTAAATTCCCTGATAGTCAGATCATTGTAGAAACTTTGCTCAAATTCTTACTATACCAGAATATTTCACCCAAAATAAAAGGAGCCATGAGCAACTCAAGCTAGCCATACATGGTATAGTATTTTTTTGGTTCATCACTGATCAGCACTAACACATTGGCTGCAAGCTCTGATCAAGCGATCAATAGATCGACATCACATGAATGGGAATACATGGATCAAATTTTGATCCATGTATGACCAGCTTTAGAGGGTATAGATTCTAGTAGGGACAGTGACCAGGCCCATCGTCATCAAGATCACCCAAGTTGTCAGTGGATTGCGAGCTGGAAAGGCCCACAGGATAGCTCCTTTTAAGTTTCTGATCCTTTATACAAAGTAGGGATCGACCGATTTTTTTTGCGCAAATATGATACCAATATTTTGGCAATATGTCAGGCTGATAGATATGTCTGAAAAAAAAAAAAAAAAAAAAGAAGAATTTACACCTTTTTTTTTAATCACTGTCACAAGGGATGTAAAAACGTCTCGCGACAGTAATAGCCAGTGACAAGTACTCTTTATAGAGGGATCAAGGGTCTATTAGGCTCCATTCACACTAGCGCGTTTTTTGATGCATTTTGCAGAAATGCATGGGAATTTTTTAACATGGGTTCCTATGGAACATGTTCACATCAATGCTTTTTTGTATCTCTGCGTTTTTGGAAA
Source organism: Aquarana catesbeiana (assembly GCF_042186555.1). NCBI lineage: Eukaryota > Metazoa > Chordata > Amphibia > Anura > Ranidae > Aquarana > Aquarana catesbeiana. Next base: position 403,023,780 of record NC_133328.1, on the reverse strand, counting down.
GGGTCCGGGACTTTTTTTCCATGCAAAAAGCAGCGTTTTGCATGTAATGGATTTCAATGGACAAGCATCAAAAACGCAAGTGCACCGTTTTTGCAGCGTTTTTGCCGTTTTTTTTTAATTTTTTTTTTTTTTTTGTAATTTTTTAAGACTGTAAAAAAAAAAAAATGAAAAAAAAAAAAAAAAAAAACGCAAATCGCGGCAAAAACGCCGCAAAAACGCTGCTCAAAAACGTGCCAAGCATGAAAAAAAAAAACCTCCAAAAACGCTCAAAAGCAACATGCATAGGTGTGAATCGAGCCTAAGACACCAAACCCCTCCTCTGCACTTGAAAATATTCAAGATGTCAAGTTAGGGGTTTTTGAATACTTTCTATTTTTTTTTTTTTTTTTTAAACTGGCACCTTTAAGATGCCAGTAATCCGGGAAGTGATGTCATGACATCGCTTCCAGTTATTAGATCCAAGACCCGAACAAAGCATGAGCTCCCACTGTTTGTAATAACAGCCAAGCGGCTGCTGAGCCACATCAGTTTTTACAATAAAGCCGACCGTCCGTTCTAAAGAATACCGGGGTGACTGAAGCAATAAAAAAATAAAAAAGGGGTATATTTCTCTAGTTTGCCACTGATACCGATTTTTCAGAAAATGCCGATATCAGCCTGCAATAGTCTGCCTTACCAATAAATCGGTTGATCCTAATACAAAGCATGTGAGAAGAGGAAAATTTAAATAAGGAGACTTTCACCTGAGAAAGCAGGGGCTTAAATGATCATCTAACTTGCCAGTGTGCCATTGTTTGCTGTACACAATGTAAGCAAACACTTTAGTTAGCCAACCAAAATAACATACTGGACGGGAATAACTATTGGGGGGGGGGGATTATGGCAAAACCTGCACTGACTACAGACATTACAAAACATACCACATTACCAGCAGTTACACAGCTTACAAATATTAGAAAAATCATTTATTGATTACTTTACAAAATGTACTTTAATTGACAAAACTGCTAAATTACAGGTTATCCTGTATTTTCTATTTACAAATAGCATTTAATAGTTTTTTTTTTACATTACTTTACAGTCTACAAACCACAAAAGCGCAATAATTTTTTATTCCAATGATTCATACTTTCAGGGAAGAAAGTCCATCACAAAAAGGTCTAAAAAGTTTTAAGAATGGACAAACCCCCTCAAAAAAAAAGGGGGGGGGGTCAAGCTCACACAAAACCATGTTAAATAACATTAAACTTAATTTAAAAAAAATGACCAACAAAACCAGAAGCTTTTCTAGTCTTATGTAGATTTCCAGTCCAAACAGACTTGAAAGTACAAGGTTATAATTAAAACCCCCACACATTTATGCACACACTTAACACTGTTAACACTCCACTACAGTTAAAAAAAAAAAAAAAAAATAACTGCTAGTTAATGCAAGTTTTTTTTACCCATAAAAAAGGACTAGGTAGCAGCTTGAATGGTACCAGACTTAAATAAATACTTCAAGACAACAGCCTGTACCATGGTAGATTCACACACATCCATAAAAGCTTTACATATTCTTATGTAGAGGAAAAATTTAGAGCCAAAGTTAGCTGATAAGCAAAAGCTTTGCCCCAATTTAACATCCAAGACGTGTATAAACAAATAAAAAATTAGCGATCAATTCAAAGCATCCAAATAGATGGATCTCAATCCAATGGTGCAGAGGGCACAGATGCAGCATAATCAAAAATAAGAATCATCCTCTCTAAAAACCCTATCTCCTTGTGAAATGTAAACCTTTGGCACTTTTATTCTCATACCAATACACTTTGTTTACCAGGCACTGTAGGCTAGCATCTTTCTAGAATGGTTAGGTTGGGTAGTTTGAAGGACACCACAAGCCTTGATGGTACCTGCAATTGACTTCATGGACAAATATGCTGAAGCAGTGCTGCAAACAGCTTGGCAAGAACAGTTTGCAAAATAGCTTTCGCAAAAGAAAAAGAAAAAAAAAAAAAAAAAAACTACAACACACACACCCCACAACAGGGCAGATGCCAGAGCAAGCAGATTGGTATTTTTAATTATAAATAATCATTCCTCTCTGTATGTAGCATCAATTCATGCTGAAAGGCAGAGCCCAAACCCAACAATGAGTCCCAATATAGAATGTTCTCATCTCCGCTTCTACTGAGCTTAGTAGAGAAAGCATCTTCAACAAAAAGCTCAATACATGGTTATAGTATGAAAGGGCAGGGGGACAGTGGCTCTTGGCCAACACTGCAGCCCACAAAAACAAAAAAAAAAAAATTAAGGAAGATGATTGTGTTCCTTTAAAGCACAATAAACTGCATAGTGCTTCTGCAGTGTAATTGGTCCCTCCCTATGCTGTAAAATAACTAGCTGATCCTGCCTGTTCCTGTGCCCCCCTTAGTAAACTGACCATGTTCATCATGGCTGCTGATCCATGATATTGTGGTCAGTTTGCGTGCCTTGGTCATCCCAGTTTCTCCCTCTTCCCCTCCCTACCAGCTCGGTAGTCTGTGTGAGCCATCTTACCGCCCCTCCCACCACTATGGCTGTAAAGTCACTGATCACAAATCCTGGAATCCCCTGTTACAGCAAAACATACAGTGCAGTTTTATTTTATTTTGATGCAGCTTAACACCTTATTTTACAGAACCACTGTGCTGTCATGTGACCACCTGGCTGTCAGAGGGGAATCTCAGCCCTTCCCTCTGTAGTCCTTAGATCAGGAAGAAAGAGCAATGGGAGGTCACGTGACCGCACAGCAGCTCTGTAAAATAAAAAAGGTATTTAGCTACATACTCTTCAAAAACAGACACTTAACTGTACATCTTGCTGTAACAGAGGGGATACCAGTAATTGTGATCAGTTACTTTACAGATTTAAAGCAGATGTTCCACAAATGCACATTTAGGTTCTTGACCCAGTAAACACTTGGCACGCAGCAAAATAAGAAACCAGGCTCTCAGCATTGACACCCATGTACACAATTACTTAGATGGCACAACATGTTAAGGATAACTGGCAAAAGACCCAGAAGTAAGAAGGGTTACAAATCCCTGGAACTTCCCTTCAGTAAAAAGGGATCTGCTTGGATAGTTATAAGCATATTCTATAGTTGCTAAGGAAAAAAAAATCCCATTTTCAAAAATGCACTGTGCAAAATGTGATCCTCCTGAGGCCTGCTGTCAGGAACACCCATCTTCACACACTTACAGGTCTACAGCAGCTGAAGACTTCAGCATCTTTACACACTTCCATGTGCAATTGTGCCTATTCTATCTTCCCCCATTCCCCATATAGGAATTCTGTCCTGTAGGGATGTACCAGATGGCATGACTGGCAACAGGAAACCTGGTATCACACCTGAAAGCATTTGATGGCTATGTAAGTGTCAAGATAGGCATCACCACCTGCTATAGAGGCAAATATTGATCTTTTGTAGGGTGCCTTGTTTTCCCCAGCAACAATCGCTCATACTATTTAGCAGTGAAAGGTTTACTTTAAACAAACTTGAGTCTCAGTATAAAAAACAGGTACTCATGTTATTACATCCTAAAATAAAGGATGTTTAAAAAACCTTCCGTGTAAATGTTCAGAAATCCTTCAGAAGGTCTCACAGGCACTTCAAGTTCCGAACAAATAAAATGGGTTATATAAGGCAAGATGACAACTCGTATGGCTTGAGAACAGGAAGATAGTGAAGTAGATAGCAAAGTGTACATCTTATAAATGTACATCTGTGTAACATGCAATGTGTTGGGCAGGTTTTATGATGCTTGCCAACAACCACAAATAAAAATGCACACAATATATGCAAAATGACAGTTCATATTTATTGTGGAGTTTCTCCACAAGAACTGGGGAAAACGAATTGTACAGGAAGGCACAGACTGACTTCACCAGGCCATGTACTATTAATGGAAACAAACTGAGAAAGCTAAACCCATTCAAGTTGCTCATTTGTGCCTTTAGCAATCCCAGCAGAACATCCTAATGCAGTAAATTTGCATAGCCTCAAGTAGTATGGAATGAAATAACTGCACTTTTTGCAGCAATTGCTGCCTTATTAAATTCATGCCTTCTTTAAAAGACACAGGCAAATAAGGTATCAAGTAGGCAACGCCAGCAAGTTGATAAGATTCCATTTGAAATTCATACAGAACAAAACTGTGGCCTTGGGATCATACGAGTCAACTGCACATGAAGTCCTCAAGAGATGGAAGTTTTTCTAGCTCATAAGCATCAAAGAGATCACTGATGCCCTCCTCTTCTCCAAGGCTTAGTAAATAATCCTCATGGATAAGGGGAGGGAGCAAGTTCACAAACGGGTTGTCAAGACTTAAAGGTATTTGATCTTCTGTTTGTTGCAGGAGGTTTGATGGAGAGGTCAAAGGAGAAATTGCTTCCATTGTACAGTGTTCTATGTTAGGTGATAGTAAATCTGGAGGGAAAAAGGGAGAAATACATTTAAAAAAATTAATAATAAATTGACAGTCATGGCTGAATGCCTGCTTCAACATCCCAACATGAGAAGAATATATACAGATACCTTTGGAGTTTGGTTTTGAGATATTCCCATTTTGGTCCTGATGGCTTTGCTTCACTGGACTACTGGATTCACTTTCTTCAGGGCATAAATACACTTCAATTGCTCCTTGGGTGCTGGACAAGTGTATTTGTAAACTCTGGAAAAATAAATAAATCAAACACACAATTACAATTTTTTTCAAACAAAAGCTTTACTTTTGTTGACATGTTAACATTAAATATTCAAGACTAACCTACAGTTGGTTTCATGGCAACGCCAAATGCTTATGCATACCCTGAGTATTTGTGCCCTTGTGAGAAAAACTCAGCATAGTCATCTTAGTTAATGGAATGTGTCAATGGAGTGAAACTTTGGAATCAAGATTTTACTAACAATTTAAAATTTTCCTGTGTCCCTGTTAACCTGACTTCCAGTATATTTGGGACATTGATCTGGAAAAAAACAACCAGTGAAGTCCAAACTAATGATCTGCATACCATTTTTAGCTCTAGCCAAATTCTCAAACTCAGGTCAGCAATAACAGCCCCTTTATTTCTTCCATGACAGGTTTTGAACTGTACTACTGTATCAGATACACCTGCATGATTTTTGGGAGAAAAAGGGTCGGTTTATTTTGGGTAAGGGAAACAGCCACACACCCCTCAAAAAATAAATAAAATTGAATAATCAAAAACGTTAAAATTTAAGTAATTCAATTCAAAACATGAAACTGTTGCTCAGTGATCCAGTCATCTTTTTTGGATGAAAGTATGTGTGGAGTGGAGAGGCACAAAATTCAGGTTGCATGAGGTCCAGGGTGAAATTTCCAGTCAGTAATGATTTGGGGAGCCATATCATCTGCTGGTGTTGGTCCACTGTGTTTTATCAAGTCAGCACTGCCCTCTACCAGGAAATGCTAGAGCACTTCATGCTTGCCTCTGCAGACCAGCTTTATGGAGATGCTGATTTCATTTTGCAGCAGGAAAATAAATAAAATCAAGCAGTGGTATCACTGCTTGGTTGACCATCAAACTCGCTTGACTTAAACCCCAAAGAGAATCTGTGGGGTATTGTCAAGAGGAAGATGAGACCAGACAACGCAGATGAGCTGAAGGCTGCTATCAAAGTAACCTGGGCTTCCATAAGACCACAGCATGCCACACCGCATTGATGCAGTAATTAATGCAAAAGGAGCCCCAACCAAGTATTGATTGCATACTGTACATTGACATACTGTTCAGTAAGCCAACATTTCTGCATTTAAACTTTTTTTATTGGTCCTATGTAATATTTAAAATTTTACGATACACTGAATTTTGGGTTTTCACTAGCTATAAGCCATAAATCAAAATTAAAAAGAGAAATGCTTAAAATATCACTGTAATCTATACAATACATGAATTTCTGAATTGAAATACTGAAATTAACTTCGGATGATATTCTAGATTTGAGATGTACCTGTATATAGATACACACTGTACATAAAACAGCCATAACTTTATGACCACTGAATACCTTGTTAAAATTGCATATGAAAGTGGATGGGATATATTCAGCAGCAAGCAAACGTGTGGTCCCTTAACCACCTCCCGCCGTATAGTAAAATGGAGGGTGCAACATTGCTCTCATTCTGGGACGTCGTCCCACTCTTGCTGCGCTTGCGCGCTAACAGTGCAGTGATCAGGGGCGCACTGTGTTCCTGGGACACAGCGCATCACTGATCTCAGTGAAGAGTCGATGAGGCTCTTACCCATGAGATCAGCTGTGTCCAATCAAAGCTGAACACATGTAAACAAGGAAACGCTGGTTATCAGCTCTCCTCGCACTGACAGCATGTGAGGAGAAGCAAGCAGATCAGCAGCATTTCCTCAGAGGAGATATGCCCCGATTATCAGTGCAGCCCTAACAGTGATGCCAGTCTGTGTAGCCCATCAGTGCAGCCTCATGAGCGCACATGTGAAGGGGGGGGGGGGGGGGAACCCAGTGGTGATTAAATACCACCAAAAGTTAAAAAAAAAAAAAAAAAAAAAAAAAAAGCTAAACATTGTTTGGGTACAGTGTTGCATGACCACGCAATTGTCAAAGTGCAACAGCAATGAAAACTGAAAATTGGCCTGGGCAGGAAGGGGGTGAAAGCGCCTACTATTGAAGTGGATAAAGGACATGCTACTGATGGCTTGGTATCAGACACCGCAGCATACCTTCAGAGGTCTACTAGAGTTCGTGCCTCAACGGGTCAGGGCTCTGTCAGCAGACAGAAGGACCTACTCTATAGGTGATCACTGTACAAGACTTACAAATGCACTTTTGGAGAACCAAAACAGATACACGATTCCTAAAGTGTAAAATGCTTTAAATCTGTGTAGTGATCAATAAAATTTTAATCCTATACACCACTATTCAATTAATCAATGGCATGTCCAGGTGACACTTACCTCGACAGGATCAGGCACTTCAAGTCTAGTTTCAGGGGGAGCTCTGACAACAATAACGGTTTGATCCTTAAGGCCACCAATTTTCCTTATATCTTGATAGGTTACATAGGCCAACGTAAAATAAAATTAAGGAAAACAAAGTGCATCTATGGTCAAAATCTAAAAATATAGTTGTGGAAAGATCGCCAGCATACAGGCAGCACTCAAGAAATTCGATTTTTCAAATAAGCCTATATTGGATTGTCCAAAAACTTAAACATGTAAGATCGAGACATGGATTTGCCTTGCTCACAACACTCTCCCCCCCCCTAGCCAGCGGTTGTGGTCCCAGTAAGAGCTGGAGAGTCCAAGAAACACGGGGGAAGGAGGGGGTGCGGGTACCATGCCATGGGCTCTGTGAAAGTGACAGGCAGCTATGGAGTTACTGCATCATTTTCAAGCTGTGAGCCGACTAAACAAAAATCACACAAGCTGATGGTTGCTCCTGCATGAGCTGAACTAGTTAATAGCACTTTAATACTAATATTGACCAACATGGTTCAACCGACAAAATAGAAAGTGCAAGACTAGTCACTATAGACAACATATCCACAGGAAAACTGACACTACATAAAAAAAAAAATTACATTTTACTTGAGCACTAGTTTGAAAAAAAAAAAAAAAAAATTGCCATTACCTCATGAGGGAAAAAAAAAATAAAAAAAAAAAAATAAAAAAAAAAAACCCCAACAGAGAAAGGATATCTTTGGTTCTCAGAATCCTCAGTTAGAAGTTTCAAGTCTAGTGTACAGCTTTGTATTAACTCATCTAGTTTAGCCTCTTCCTGGCTAAGTTCTGACAGTTCCTTGGATAGTCCTTGACACCGTACCATGTTGATTCCATCATCAGGCAAAGTGCAGCCCCTATAAGAGTACAATTTCATAACACATCAATTACATTTTTATGTCAACGAACCAGGCAAAGTACCCAGGCTTTCGCTGCCAATTGCTTGAGCACTGGCACAGACAAAGAAAACCCATTAAATGCCTTTTCACTTCAACCAACAAAATTAGGATTCTTTGTTTACCTATAAAATTTTCTGAGTTCACAAGGCACATGGGTTAGGCTGCCACCTTCATTTAAAAATGGACATACCAAAAATAAAAACCAAACAAAAGTAGGAGTTTTTCTACCAGCTCATCTAAAGCTTGTGTTGCAAGTAATGTCTGTGTCCTGTGATGTAGAATTTTGCAGGCAAACCAAAATCCCTAATTTACAAACAGTACATCATAAGACACAGCGGCGTTCATTTAGGTATGTAAACATGGATGCCCCGAAGCAAAATCAGTCTGAGGTGAGGGCAACAACGCAACTAGCCCAAATCCCAAACAGAAGAAAGGGATACCCCTTATAAAGCCACATGCATGACCTTTCATCTGAAACAGACATCTGCAGAAGCTTAAAGTGGATGTAAACCCAATGTCATCCTTTCTAAACTACTGCCATGGGGGTTATCTATAAGGATATACATGCCTCCTGCATGTATCTTTACCTGTCAAATGTCTCCCCTCTGTCTGTTATGAGACCCGAAAACTGCAGATTCTGTGGGTGGGTCTGTTGTCTGGAGCTCGGTGGGTGGAGTCGTGATGTCAGACTCCCCGCCCACCTCTACACTCCTTGTCAATATGCATTTTCTCCCGTGTATTTCTTACACTGAACTTCTGCTATGATCTCTAACATCCAGTGAAAAGACAGGAAAGTAACCACATGACTTCAGCATGGCAAATCATGCTGAGGTGTGGAACAGCCAATTCTTGCAGAGCAGAAGAAAGGAGTGGGGGTGGGAATTAAACAATGCATGTCTTAGGCTAGCTAGAGCACAAGACATGTAAATCACCTGTCACTCACAGCAAGAGGGAGGATTTGACAAAGTTTTTCTCTGTTTGTCAAGTTTTATCTCACTTAACAATAAGGCCCCTTTCACATGAGGCGGACTCCATTTCTACGGAGCCCGCCTCGGTCCGCCGGCTCAGCGGGAGATCTGTCCGTTAATCTCCGCTGAGCCGGCGGATGACAGGTCCCTCTCTGCTCACTGAGCAGGGGGGGGGGGGCTTGTCAGGCGCCGCTGCCGCCTATGGAGGGATCGGACGAAAACGGACAGCGTGTCCGTTTTCGTCAGATCTCACCCGATCCGATAGCGACGGATCTGGACGTAGAGCCATCCGTCTGCTTTTAGCGGATCGGACGGGGTCGGATGTCAGCGGACATGTCTCCGCTGACATCCGACGCTCCATAGGCTAACATGGATCGCCCGTTCATGTCCGCCGTCAAAACTGACAGGCGGACCTGAACGGTCTGATCGTGTGAAAGGGGCCTAAAAGAGGATTGCTCAGAGCTGGATTAACTCTTTGTGGCAAGACTAGGCTCAAAATGATAGGAAATCTTACACTTTACATTATGACACAAAAAAAATAAATAAAATTCAGGTTTACATCCACTTTAATGATCCAGAAAGCATGGACACTCCTTTACTGTGGAAAGGAGACAAACTTGATCCTGTAGCCCTGAGAAATTAGCTGGACAACCCACCTAAGACCCCTTTCACACCAAGGCGCTTCAAAAATGCCCTAAAAATGCCATAGTGTTATTACCGCGTTTTTACAGCGTTTTAGGGGTGTTAGCAGTAAAATTAACGCAACGCTGCAGGCGTTTTAACAGCGTTTTTCGAACGTTAGTGAAGCATCGGCGTCAAAGAACTCCACCTCCCTATATCACTTCCTGTGTACTTCCTGGTATCTTGTTGAGGTGAAAAAGGGTAAATAAAGAAGATGGAGTTCATGGAGCTGTTTTTGTTATTTGTGCTACTCTATTGGGAGCATATCCACCAACAGAGGCAGCACCGTCGCTATTAGGTTCATCCCATCCTCCAAGCGCACACCTCAAATTGGACAATTTGCATTGCTATACGAGGACTTGAGAGTGCACCCAGACAAGTTCAAAAATTATACTCGGATGAGCATTGCAACGCAAGTATCTATATCCTAATCCCACATCCCTAACCCCGCTCCCACTATTCCCAAATCCTAATCCCAACCCCGCTCCCACTAGTCCCAAATCCCTAACCCCGCTCCCACTAGTCCCAAATCCCTAACCCCGCTCCCACTAGTCCCAAATCCCTAACCCCGCTCCCACTAGTCCCAAATCCCTAACCCCGCTCCCACTAGTCCCAAATCCCTAACCCCGCTCCCACTAGTCCCAAATCCCTAACCCCAACCCTAATCCCGCTCCCACTAGTCCCAAATCCCTAACCCCAACCCTAATCCCGCTCCCACTAGTCCCAAATCCCTAACCCCAACCCTAATCCCGCTCCCACTAGTCCCAAATCCCTAATCCCAACCCTAATCCCGCTCCCACTAGTCCCAAATCCCTAACCCCGCTCCCACTAGTCCCAAATCCCTAACCCCGCTCCCACTAGTCCCAAATCCCTAACCCCGCTCCCACTAGTCCCAAATCCCTAACCCCGCTCCCACTAGTCCCAAATCCCTAACCCCGCTCCCACTAGTCCCAAATCCCTAACCCCGCTCCCACTAGTCCCAAATCCCTTTGATGGTCTGTTTAATCATTCTGACCTTCCCACAATTTCAGTCCTGTTGTAGATGCTCTCATTTCTGCTTGCACGTTTACCTTTTTGTGAGATCATGTGACTTTTCTACAGCTCAGGGCGGATTATAGGCGTTTTTACAGCGTTTTCAATTCATTTCAATGGAGAGGGGCGTTTTTGAAGCGCTTTTTTCAACACCCAAAAGCTGCTCCAAAGATGCTGCTTGCAGGACTTCTCAACGCCCCGCCAGCGCAACGCCTCAGTGTGAAAGGGTCCATTGAGATGCATGGGGAGCGTATTATGAGCCATATATAGCCATGCTATGGCGTTTTTAGGGTGTTTTTGAAGCACCTTGGTGTGAAAGGGGTCTTAAAATGGTGAAGTTTAAAGCTGCCTGACCCTTACAAGGTCCTTCAGGCAGAATGGACTTGAAGAGCATTGAAAGGAACAAAAACAGGAGGATGCACCAGCATAGTGCGTTATCCTCAACATATCCAACATATAAAAAAAAGGTGGTAACAGCTTGACAAATTTGCTTTGAAACTAGGAGCCAGGAAAAAAAAAAAAAAAAAAAAAAAAAAAAAGTCTTACGAGTAGAACATGTAACATGTTCCCGAAGGTGAACTTCTTTAACCTTTTGGCTGCCAGAGTTTTTTTTTTTTTAAAAAGCAAAGCAATCATTTTGGGCCTGAAGATTACAGAAACCCCCTAAAACACATCTTTGCTGAAAGCAGACACCCTAGAGAATAAAGTAGTTGTAGCTCCAATTTTGTGTCACACATTACTGCAAAATTTTAGAAAACGCACACAAGATTTCTCCCTTGATGAAGCCAAGAACATCTCCAGAACAGACTGGAGAAAAGTTAGAATTTGCCAGAAAGTAGAACATGCTGCATTTTTCCTGCACTGTACTTGAATGCTATAAAAAGCATCAAAAATGCACTAGCACACACATGTCCTTAAAGAAAAATAGAGGGGGGAATATGCACTGGAATGCTTCAAATACACACATGCAGAAAAGCATCTGGAACGCATCCGGACCGCGTTTCTATGGTGTGAACTGGCCCTAAAGCAGAAATCTCGGACCCCAAGACAGCCAATCTGGAAAAGCCCACGTCCTCTGCTTGTGATCATGATGATTGCCCGAATACCCTTCACCTTTATCCTTTGTAAAAGGGAAGGAAAGAGTTAAAGTGGATGTCTGTTTAGCTTAGGAGCTGTGTTAAATCCTTGAGACCTCTCCTCTGATAGTTGCAATTACCCCTTTGGAACCGTAGTCTTTCCAGAGCCACAAAGAAAACTACACTTTGTAGATCTGAAGGCATTCAAGCGAATACTGTGAAAGGAAAAAATTTCAGCTTGTATCCTCCGGACCAGGTATATCCAAACTACGGCCTTCCAGCTGTTGCAGAACTACACTTCAGGCATTGTAAAACTGACATTTACAGACATGACTAGACATGATGGGAATTGTAGTTCCTGAACTGGAGGGCCATAGCTTGGAGACCCCTGCTCTAGACCATGGGTGATCAACCTGTGGCCCTCAAGCTGTTGCAGAACAAGTCCCATGAGGCATTGCAAGTTGCTGACGGTTACAAGCATGACTCCCAAAGACAGAAGCATGATGGGACTTCTAGTTCTGCAACAGCTGGAGGGCCATAAAGGCCCTTAGACATCACCCTTCACTGAGGGGAGGATTTGCCTTGAGGACTGGAGTGTTTGGGTTTCCAGTGCTTGCGAAACTGAGTTGTGGGCTTTTATTTTGCACCCAAGACTAGTTGTTTATAAAAGGAATCTCCTCTTGGAAAATTAAGTTGTTACTGGATTCCGATGTGTGCTTTTGCATCCAAAAAGAGGCACGAGACCACTTCCCCTTCTGGATATAGAGGTCCAAGGTTGGACCAAATAGGTGTCCGACTTCAAAAGAGCAGCAACATGCATCTTGTCATGAAGTTATGCCAAACAAAACTTAAGCCATAGGATCCTTCTCGTGCAGATTTACTGCCCACTTGTGAAAGCTGCCATTATGGAATCCTCCAAGGCATCTCAAAGCTCAGGGCTCTCATTAGCTGTCAAATGGCAGGATCCTCCATATCAGAGTCTTTAGAATGGAGCATCTGCTTTGCCCAGACATACTTCTAAAGCAGCCACCACAGTCTGCAGAACCATCTCCACTGGAGAGAAAGATGCCTTAAAAGTAGATTGTCAACATCTAATTTGTGGAATTCTTAAAGACCACGCCCCCCCCCCCCCCCCCCAACCATTTGTGGCAAAAACATGTGGGAGGGGTGTGGGTAAAACATACGATTCAGGTAATGGAGACTTAAGGCTAATGTGAGATCGGTAAGGGGCTTCCTGATCAACGGCTTCCATTTTTTCCTCCTCATTGTCCCACAAAAAGGGGGGGGGGGGAATGAGTCCCTAGTTCTGCGTCCCAGACTAGCATCAAATGCATAATGAAGGGGCCCTGTGAGGCTCCGAAATGTTGCTTCTGCTGTAAAAATGTGATCGCTGAATAAAGTTTTTAAAACATTCTAGAAATCCATGGTGTGCTGGTGATGTTCTCTCGCCCAGACTAGAAAGAACTCTTGAAAATCGGTCTAGAAATATCTGCAGACCATTTCTACTTGACACAAAGAAAGAGTTGTACCCCTGAAAACTGGGAACATCAGATAACCACCCCAAACACACATCCATCAGTGCTCCAAAACTTTAGAGATGAATAAGGAGGGGGGGGGGGGGGGGGTTGGGGGTTGTCAACTCCACAGGGGCACTTGCTGCTACAGGACCTAGCAGACCCAATCTTAACCCATCACAGCAGGCACACCCAGCAGGGTCTCTACTCCCCCTCCAGGAGAGCCCATCTGTACCAAGATAGGGGCGCTATGAACAGGCCTGAAAATGTAGGCACAAAGTTCCACAAAAGGTCTTCGGAAAGACTCTGAAAAGCATTCATCTTCAGACATTGTGCAAAGCAGAGTAGAGCCGTCAGGGAGCTGCTCCGCCCACAAATGCTGTTGGGCAGATCATATACTTGACTGACAGCTCTAATGTACTTTACATTACCTGTGGGGAGTGCCTGGAAGAGCTGAGCTGTCACAGGACCCATTTCAACTTAATCCCACCCCGAACTTGGGCCATAGTGACAAAGCCAGTTAGGGGATTTCCTCCACCGTAAGCTGTGTACGCACGGCTAACGCTTCATGCACACGAGACGCCCATGCAAACTCTGCTGAACACTTTTTTTAAAGCTAAAACCGGCGTTTAGAAACGCCCATTTTGCATGCCGCGTTTAGACGCGTTTGTGTCTAGAAGCGTCTGCAGAGCAGAGAATGACATTTTGTGACCCAACTTTGGGGCCCCGTATTTTGGCGCCACTTGGTGCTAGGAACCCCAAATTTGGTGTGCTAACACTACAACATCCAAATTTGGGGTTCCTAGCAACAAGTGGCCCAGAGATACGGGGCCCCAAAGTCGGGTCACAAAATGTTAAGCACTTCTGCAGCAGAGAATGACCATTTCCGACCTGATTTTGGGGCCCCATATTTCGGGGGCCACTTGGCGCTAGGAACCCCAAATTTGGTGTGCAAACAGTGGAACTAGCACAACATATCCAAATTTGGATGTGTTAGCACACCAAATTTGGGGTTCCTAGCACTAAGTGGCCCCGAGATATGAGGCCCCAAAGTCTGGTCGCAAAATGTCAAGCACTTTTCTGCAGCAGAGAATGACTTTGTGACCCGACTTTGGGGCCCCGTATCTCGGAGCCACTTAGTGCTAGGAACCCCAAATTTGGGTCACAAAATGTCATTTTCTGCTGCAGTTTACCATCATATTTCTGTGTTTTCTGGTCCAAAAAATAGGGTTCCTTTAAAAACACTTATAAAATGCAAACACGGCTAAACGCAGTACCAGCGTTTGGCGTCTGAACCTTTTTTTGCTTCTGGAAAAACAAAGGTTAAACGCAACTGCCTAAAAAAGCCAAAAAAACGAGACTGTGTACATGGACACATAGGATAACATTGATTGAGTTCAGGGGCAGTTGAAAAAAGTGTCCAACTGCCTCTGAACGTGTTTTTAATAGCGTCTCGTGTGCATGAGGCCTAACTATCATAAAGGAGCATGTGCAGCATTGTATGCTGGGACACAGTCCAGCTGATGGGGCGAAGCTGTTATTCGAGAATGGACCCTGAACTTGTCTGATTTTCAGACAGCATTACCAGGAATCAAAAGATACTTACATCCACTGGATATTATTTTTTGATTTCTTTTTTATGAGATGAATGCCTTCTAATACATTTGTAATGTCATAAATTCTTCTTTTCTGCACTTTAAGGACTTCTGCAGCTCTGTTAAGGTCCACAACTCCATCAGAGGACTGGCTGAGTAACTGAATGAATTTCTTTGTCAAGAGCCCAAGTGAAGTGTCATAACGAGTCTTTTCCAAGGGAGACTTTGGAGCTAAAGCAAACATAGAAGAGTAAACATTTTAGGTGTCAAATGAACATGGAACCTTGCATCCCGAGAAAGATAAAAAAAGGTACTATCTACTTCAGCAATGATACCGAAGATTGACTGGGGATTTATCAAAGTAATAACCAATATTCAAGATGAATACTTAGACTTCCATTACTAAACAACCAATACGTACAGTGAGCTGAAGATTTATAAACAGCTTACTTTTTGGACTATCTGGACAAAGTACAGCTGCCCTTCCTTTGCCTTTTGGTGTTTTTAGCCCTTCAGAAAGATACTGTTGACTTCCATCGCCAAGTTCCAGCCGCCGCTTAGCCTGCAAAGAACGAATAAAGAACAGATTCAGAACAGTGATAAACTTCAAACTGTAGAACATCAACACAATGATTAATGATCTAAAGATAGTCTGTTGATAATAATTACATCACTTCAGCACGTTAACCCCCCCTTCCCATTTGGCGTTCTGCATCACTGGTGGTTATATAGCATTAAAACTGTAGTTCAATGATAGCCGTCTAGCATATTCTAGTCTCTCACTACATTGCTGTGGTAAGAGCCTCATTGAAGCTCGACTTCACGGTTAAGGCTACTTTCACACTGAAAGGGCCAGCGTTAGCAGTAAAGCACTGCTAGTTTTAACCCCCGCTAGCGGTCAAAAGGGTTAAAAGCTGCTGAAGCGCTTTGCAGGCACTTTGGCAGCGCTGCCTATTCATTTCCCCTCCCATTTTGGGAGAGGTGTATACACACATCACTCCCAAACATACTGCTTGCAGGACTTTTCCCGTCCTGCAAGCGCACCACCCCAGTGTGAAAGCACTCAGGCTCACACTGGGGAGGCATAAGAGGCTTTATACAGGTGCTATTTTTAGTGCTCAAAATCGCCCCAGTGTGAAAGGGGTCCAAGTTCCACAAAATTACTTCCGTCCAACAAGAGTGCCCTTGCAGGGCACCAAGGGAATCGTTTTGGGCAGGGAAGGACATCTAGCAGAGATCAGCTTCCAAGTCATGCTTTAGTATCAAAAACAGATTTAGGGGTGCACAGAGGGTTGACCCTGCCCAACAAACTGACAGACACCTCCTCCTAAGGAGAACTAAACTCGATCACCGGTTCACTTCAAAATCTTCAGCTGCCTAGGCAGCCAAAGCAGGGGTACAATTCATCTTGAATAGAGCAAAATTCAGGGTCTCGTGCACAGCTTAGGCCCTAGGATCCAGTGGGCTTCAAGGGAAGTTTTTATAAAGACTAACAAAAAGTACATTCATCACATGGTACTAACAGCCTTGCCGTTATCGGCATGCCTTTCCACACTCGGCATGCCTTTCCACACACAGACAGAGCAAGGAAAAAACTGCTGATAACCCAGCAAGTCTGTTTACATGTGATCAGCTGTGATTGGACACAGCTGATCACATGGTAAAGGGCCGCTGTGATTGGCCCTTTACCCCAATCTGATCAGCTGTGCCCCAAAGACAGCTGTCACAGAGCGCGCATGGTGTGCAGTTTAAGGGGCGGAAATCTGGGAGGAAGTCTATAGACGATCTCCCAGAACTATAGTACACCGCTATAGCGCAGTACCAAAGTTGTTAAAGTGGCTGTAAAGTCTGCACAATAAACTCCCATAATAGGTTCTCTTATGGGGCAACAGTGATGGCAGTGTGTGTGTGTGTGTGTGTGTGTGTGTGTGTGTGTGTGTGTGTGTGTGTGTGTGTGTGTGGGGGAGATCAGCTTCGCACTGACCATGGAAAGGAGAGGAAGGGCGATAGAGGTTGCAGAGCAGGGCAATGGAAAGTCAATTTACTGACAGGAATAGGCAGGATAAATCAGGAATTGTACTATATGGAAAAGGATAAATATTGTAAAAAAAATTTAGCAAAAAAATAAACAGACCGACCAGTCAATCGCAAGGAGGCAGTGTAAAAAAAAAAAAAAAAAATAGAATAAAATAAATACCACCCCTTTTCCCTCTGTGCACATATACATAGGTCTTGCACGCATATGTAAACGGTGATCGCACCACACGTGTGAGGTATCGGTGCAAACAGAGTGAGAGCAATAATTTTAGCTAAAGACCTCCTCTAAATTGGTAACCTGTAAAGGCTTTTAAAAGCGTTGCTAAGATTTTTAGGTAGAACTGTGAAAGTAACATTTACAGTAGCAATTATTTACTCTTTTTGTACTATAAAAGGCTCAATTTAATTTTTTTAACCCCATTATGTTACTGGCCGATTATGAAAATAGTAATCGATTATTTTCATAATCGATTAATTAACTGATCGATTAGTTGTTTCAGCCCTATACAGAATGCATTATTTTTTACATTTTAGGAAATACAGTGCAGCGCACATACAGCTCAGTACACCGTCCATGTCAGTAAGTACCTGAGAACTTGTGAATATGAGGAGCAATGCCTCATGGGACATGTGGTCCTGGCAGAAAGTGAGTGGTTCTAAAGCAGGGATATGCAATTAGCGGACCTCCAGCTGTTGCAGAACTACAAGTCCCATGAGGCATAGCAAGACTGACAGCCACAAGCATGATATCCAGAGGCAGAGCATGATGGGACTTGTAGTTTTGCAACAGCTGGAGGTCCGCTAACTGCTTATCCCTGTTCTAAAGGCAGGTTTTTTTTACCTTGCTATAAGGGCATGCTATACTATACTTTGTAGCTTGCTATCGGGGCACTCTGAAGGCAGGAGAGAGAAACATCGGTGGGGGACCCCAGAGGAGGAGAATCAGGGCTGCTCTGTGCAAAACCATAACACAGAGCAGGTAAGTATAACATGTTTGTTGTTTTTTTGTTTTTGAAGACTGTGTGCAGGGAAGATCAGCATCTAAACCTAGAGAAGGTGGAGGCCGATAGACTGGAGGGAATATATAAGGCCTTACAATTACATTTAACCGGTTCCAGACCAGCTCACGTCTATTTACAGGGGCAGTATGGCACCCCTGCGTGAAACCCCATACCTGTACAGGGTTTCCTTTAAGAGCCGCCAGAGGGCGCGCGCCCGCTGCTTGTGGCCGGCAGTCCTGTGCACAAGCGCCAGCACGGGGATTTGTGTGTGTAAACACACAAATCCCTGCGCTGTCAGGAGAGATGTCGTGTGTTCCCAGTAAGTAGGAACAGCGATATGTCTCCTCTCCTACTCAGTCCTATCCCCATACAGTTAGAACACATTTAACCCTTTCCTTTCCAGTGTCATTTACACAGTAATCAGCACATTTTTATAGCACTGATCACTGTATAAATGCCAATGGTCCCAAAAATTAGTCAAAAGTGTGCGATGCAATACCAAAATAAAAAAAAAAAAATAAATAAATTATAAAAACGCCATAAATCTTTCCCATAGTATGTAGACGCTATAACTTTCCGCAATCCAATCACTATATGCTTACTGTAATTTTTTTACCAATAATGCATAGATATATTAGCCTAAACTGATGAAGAAATTTGTTTTAAAAACTTTTTTGGGGATATAATAGCAAAAAGTAAAAAAAAAATTTTTTCAAAATTACTTTGAATTTGCCGCCGTGCACCTTCCCCCCGAGCTCTATGACCGCAGGCTCAATTGCCGCTGGTATATCCGCGATTGTGTCACGGAGCTGAAGAACAGGGAGATGCCATTGTAAACAGCATCTCCCCGTTCTGCCTAGTGACACTGTCACTGATCTCTGCTCCCTGTCATCGAGAGCAGAGATCAGTGACGTGTCACAGCTAGCCCATCCCCCCCTAGAGTTAGAATCACTCCCCAGTACTGACTTAACCCCTCCACGCCCCCTAGTGGTTAACCCCTTCACTACCAGTGTCATTTACACAGGAATCAATGCATTTTTATAGCACCGATTGCTGTATAAATGACAATGGTCCCAAAAATGTGTCAAAAATGTCTGACATGTCCGCCATAATGTCGCAGTCACAATAAAGAAAAAAAAAAAAAAAAAAAAAAAATTTAATAAAAATGCCATAAAACTATCCCCTATTTTGCAAACGCTATAACTTTTGTGCAAACCAAACGCTTATTGCGATTTTTTTTTTTACTAAAAATATGTAGAAAAATATGTATTGGCCTAAACTTGGCCTCCTGGATAGTGTAGTCGTTAGGTCTTGGCCCCCCCCTGTGCATGCGCCCAGGCGTCCCTTCGTCCGCCTCAAGCCGGTGACGTCACACGCCGGCGGGCAGATTTAAACCGGCTGATCTGGCTGTGTGTTCAGCCAGAGCCGGAGGGAGATACTCTCACGTTGTGGTGTGTGTAAAGACCGGTAAGCAAGGATCCAGCCCGTTAGGCTTTATTATTACTGTTATGTTTCCTTTTATAGCTCTTGTATGCCCTTTGGCCATTCATTGATCTTCATGACTATTACACTACCCCCCTTCCAACCTTGGTGTTCCTTCCCCTCAATGCAGTGAAAACACACTGGAGATCTTTTCCCCTTTTAATTATTCCAATAGTTTCCCCTCCTTCACCAACCTTCCTTAGCTTCTTATGCTTTCACTAATTTCTACTCGCTCTACCCTTTGATCTCCACTGATTTTTCTGTTATGCTCACAGCATTTCTATACCCAGATTTTCTTTCTTTTCAGTCTGCTTCCTGCAGCCAAATCCCCACAGCTCAATTAAGGACCTTGTGTGTAAGTATCTCCCCTATGGATCATTAGGCACATAGTAAGTATTCAACCTAGGAGACTTTTGTCCCCCCTTTATCCTATGAATATTATATACATCATTTACTAAAAACTTTCCCTTAACTCTACGAATACCTATTGTCCCTAGCGTCGCCCTTTTGCCCTCTATGGCCACACCTGACTGACTCCCTCGGATCGGTTTATTTGGGGTGATTGTCTAGGGTCCAGCCTGGTGTTTTGCGGATGCTAGCACTTGTTTGGGTAAGGGTCTGCATCCATGTCTCTCTTCGGCAACCAAGCTCACATTTTTTTGGATGACAAATTTGAATATATAACATAACTAGGTCTCTATATCTCATTTATCTAGTGGTTCTGATTAAACTTTGCACATCCCCTGAGGAAGCTAACAGGGCCAATGTGCAATGTCTCTTCTGTCAACCTTGATTTTTCTGTTTAACACATGACCAAACATCTGTAATTTTATATGTTTAAATCTTTTCTAAGCATGTTATTAAAAATTCTTTTCTATTTTAATTGATGGAAGTAATATTGTCTTTATGTACCTGGCATCTTAAAAATCCCCCCAACCCCCCACTGTTTTTTCCTTGAGGAAAGAAAAATGTTTATTTTTTTATATATTTTTGAGGGATATTTATTATTGCAAAATGTAAAAAAATAATGCGTTTTTAAAAAATTGTCGCTCTTGTTTATAGCGGGGAAAAAAAAAAAAAAATAAAAAAAAAAAAATAAAAACTTCAGAGGCTATCAAATACCACCAAAAGAAAGCTCTTGTGGGGAAAAAAGGACGTCAATTTTGTTTGGGAGCCACATCGCACGACTGCGCAATTGTCAGTTAAAGCGACGCAGTGCCGAATTGCAAAAAGTGCTCTGGTCAGGAAGGGGGTAAATCCTTCCGGGGCTGAAGTGGTTAGTATAAAAGATTTCTACCTCCCTTCTTACAGCTTTGTGTCTGACTCCTAGGTAAAATGCCTGTATATCCTACGTCAGGGTGTATTATATATATTATTACTTTCACTGTTTGAGTATAAATGAACCCCTTATAGCAGCAATTATCTGCTCTTTTTGTACAAGAAAAAAAAAATCATTTTAGTTTAACTGGTGATACAAAAAAAAAAAAAAAAAAAAAAAAAAGTTAGAAAAGCATGCCGCTACTAAATGTCTTATGCCCCTTTCACACGGCAAGCCCACTCAGATCTGCTTGGCCGTTTTTCAGGCGGATCCGAGCGGGCCATCCATTGACTCCTATGGGTAGATGGATGACACCCGTCTGCCATCCGTCTGGGTGGATCGGATGAGATCCGGTGACATGCCATCAGTTTTCGCCCCATCCCTCCATAGGAATCAGAGGTGCAGTGAGCAGAGACGGACTCGTCATCCGCCGGTTCAGTGGAGAGATCTCCTGCTGAGCTGGCAGACTCCTCTGAGCAGAGCTGCCTCGTGTGAATGAGGCCTTAGGCCTGGTTCAAACCTTTGCGTTTTTGGTGCTTTTTGCAGAAACCCACTACAGTTCATGTAGTTAACATGGTTCCCTATGGGACACATTCACATCTGTGCTTTTTTTTCCAGCCGCTGCGCATTTGGAAAGGGTCAAGGACTTTTTTCAACGCAAGACGGTGCTTTTTTGGTTCAATAGGACTTGAATGGAGAAGCTGCAGAAAAGCATGCAGTGCGTTTTGCCATGATTTGCGTTTTTTTTTATCTGCCCACCAACAAATTGGCCAAAAGAAATAAAAAAAAAAAAAAAAAAAAAAAAAAAACACAAACTGCAGCAAAAAGCACTGCATTAATGAATCAAAAGCAAACTTCATAGGTGTGAACCGAGCCTTATGCTGGCCATACAGGTATTGATTTACAGATTAGAATATTAATTACGAAAAATCTTTGTACATTCGCTGAATGAAAGCATATAGTTTGAAAATTTCTCTTGCTTTTATTCAGTATTCATTATTTCGGAACGAAAACCACATACACAATCTGAAAATATCTTTGACCAAAAAGTTTTCTATTCTGCCACTTCGAATTTTCCTGTCACTGTGGTCAAAAACAGAAAATTTGACCTCACTAACGTTCTTAAAATGAACATTGTTTTTTTTATGGCCAGAATAAATGACAGCAGGCAGACCTAATGCATCAAACAAATGATACAACAACCAAATTTCAGAAAACATGGTCATGTTGGTTACATTTCAAAAGGAACAACCGAATACACCAATATCATGTCCAAACCTGTATAGTTTGACCTGAGGGGGTCTCATGAGCCACCTCTCAAACACACCTTACCCTCAACCAAGGCCCCCCACCCCCTTCTCCCCCCACTCTTGCCCATTCCATCCCCATATACAGTCAATAATCCAGATTATATCTAATGAACAATATACTCACCTTCTGCGACAAAGATTATGGTTGTCATGACGGTTATACCCCTGAAAGACCTACATTTCCTCAGCCTAACTCCAAATGGTTACAAGTATCGCCCACGCAGTTAGCTCCCGTTGGGGGTGCGTGTGGCAGAGAAGAGATACCAGTTTCTAGAATGTAACCTCTAGATACATTCCATCAAGGATTCTTGAGTTGTGCTTGTCTGAGGGGTTACTACAACCTCACTGGTGTACCATAGACTCCCATAGCACGCTGTAAGCATAGCTGTGTAATCTTATATCCTATTTCCGTTCACGTTTAGTTTATCACTACCTATTCAACCTTACATTGCGAATGTGCACCAACATTTTTGTTATTGCTGTATTACATAGCCACATGGCTACATGTTACGTTGTATTCTTTGTAACCTGCATTCTTTTCAATAAAAGAATGTTGAAACAAATGACAGCAGGCACAGGTAGTTTAACCACTTCAATACAGGGCACTTATACACCTTCCCACCCAGGCCAATTTTCAGCTTTCAGCACTGTCGCACTTTGAATGACAATTGCGCGGTCATACTACACTGTACCCAAACTAAATTTTTATCATTTTGTTCCCACAAATAGAGCTTTTGGTGGTATTTGATCACCTCTGGGATTTTTTTTTTTTTAAGAAAATAATGTTTTTTGATTGTTACAAGACTTTGTAAATGAGTAAGTTTTCTCCTTCACTGATAGGGCTGCACTGACGGGCACCGATGAAAGGCAATAATATGCAGCACAGATGGGCACTGAAGTACTGTTATGTATGGCATCCATCAATACCAAACAATGCCTGCCAATCAGTGATGCCCATTGTGGGCACTGATTGGCACCCCTGTGGTCTAGGGTGGCATACCTTGTGGTGACATCCCTGGTGGTCCAATGTGGGCATCCTCAGGGGGGCCTGCGCTGATAATCGATCAGCACATACCCCTGTCAGAGGAGCAGCCGATTGGCTCTCTACTCACGTCTGACAGACACGAGTGAGAAAAAGCTGATCACCGACTGTTTACATTGTGATCAGCCGTGATTGGACACAGCTGATCACATGGTAAAGAGTCTCTGTCAGAGACTCTTTACCGAGATCGTAGTTGCGGGGTGTCAGCCTGACACCCCGCAACAACAATCACTGCGATGCGCACCCCCAGGGGCGTGCAGCGGCTTAATATCCTGAAGACATCATGACGCCCAGTCAGGGTATGGAAAACCACTTTGTTGCCATCATTTTGCTATATGGCGGGCAGCAAGTGGTTAAGCCACCTGCCTATGGCAAGGGGGTCTGTCATACATAATATATTGCAGTTCTGTCTGAAAATCCGAAAGGCTAACCCCCCCCCCCCCTAAATAAAAAATTTGGTCTGAGTCAGATGATATTTACCAGATTCAACCTCTAATAGTATATACAGTACATCTCTTCTGGCTGTTCTTCCCAAAGTGGATTAGAGATTTTGCTCCCTAACCAAATAGTTGGTTATTTATATTTACCACTGCATATGGATATTTAAAGAGGAAGTAAACCCCGTTTTCCTGCATAGGTGTCACTTACCTGAGCCTGCAATGTCACCGCTGTCCCCTCTGCTACGGATCGTCCATTATCTTACCGGGTATCGTGGCTCCAGCGCTGTGATTGGCTGGGGCCACGATGACGTCACTCCCGCGCATGCGCACGGAAGCCACCACTAACGGCATATCGCCACTAGCAGCGGCATTCTCTGTGCGCCGTAGACAGCGGTACCTGTCTTTTTGCAACACGGTTTAGGAGATAGTTCTTGGACCTACAGGCAAGCCTTGATCTAGGTTTACCTGTAGGTCAAAGTGGTCTGTAAGGGTTTACAACCACTTTAAAGTGGAAGTCCAGTTAAAAATTAAACATTTTCTATTAATTCTTTGTAAAATATCTTTATCATTATTCATTTTCTGTATAGCGGTTTGTGGCACGTAAAGTCCAATCAAAGCCAGATAATCAGCTTCTTCCTGTTCTTCAGGGACAACCTTACTTCCTCATTTCTGAATTCTGCATGGGGGCCTCACTTCCTGAAAACATTGTCCTTCTGATACATGCCCCACCCCATGTCTTCTTTAGGTCTCATATACACTGCTCCTGGTAAATGGACGTTCAGAGGCAGTTGGCTGCTTTTTCAGCTGCCCCTGAACTCATCCAATGTTCTTATGTGTACATGTACACAGGTTTGTTTAATGTTTTTAGGCAGTTGAGTTTAGAGGCCTTTTTTGGAAAGCAAAAAGATGAGTTCAGACGCCAAGTTTAGAGGCATTTCAAATCGCCAGACGCTTCTAAGTGCGGCTAAACGCAGTAACTCTCGTTCAGCCGCATTTTGTTTACAGGAGTTTTCTTTTTCGGCTATTTTGAAAAGATAAAAAATTTTTGTTCAAATGCTTCTAAATGCAAATGCAGCAAAACGGCCGTTTTAAACATGGGTTACTATCAAGGTAATCGTTCAGGAGAGGTTGTAAAAACGTCCCATGTACATTAAGCCTTAGACAGACACACCTAGGAACTGCACAGCTCCACAACTTCTCTCTCTCAGATCTCCTGCCTTCATAGCCTTGTTTTAGCCAGCAGTTTCTCCTGAGAGGGAGAGGGGGGGGGGGGGGGGGGGACAGGCTTTGGAAGTATGTTCTGTTTGTTAGATTAAAATGCAACATGCTGCAGATTTTCTACACTGTACAACCAATGTGGTTGTTTCTGCATGGCACACGCCCAGCTGAGGGATCTACATGTGAGTAAGTTGGCTACAAATGAGTTTAAGGCCTCTTTCACATGGGTGGCTGTTCTGCCGCTGTTAAATGCATGCTTTGTTATTTTCAAATTCCAAGACCCTAGGCACAGTGATCACTTGCAGTTTTACATTGTGATCAGCAGCGTTTACATGTGGCTGCATTTAGCTGCAGTGGAACATTTTTGCCATTTCTGATGTGCTTCCTGTTTTCCTTGTTGCCGCTGCCATCTGCAGGTGAAATAGTACACTGCGATTACCTGCAGATAGCTGCAATTATTTTTTCTAACCGCACAAAACCCCCATAACGAAACCTTCGCTAAATGCAGTGTGTGAATGGGGCCAAAGGAAAGCATTGTGCGAGTTTAGCTGTGGTAGATAAATTCATCTATCCACAGCTAAAAGTTGAATTCTATCCACCCTTGTGAAAGATTGTGTCCACTAGTGCGACTTTGGATAAAGTCGCATGCCAAGTCACAGACCATTGATTTCAATAGCAAAGGTTCCCATCTATGCGACTTTGATCCAGAGTGTAAAGTTGGATCAAAGCTGCACAAATTTGGAGTCGCACTAGTGGAAATGTAGCCTAAAGCTAGAGTGTGACTGATCCAACTTTACACTCTCTGGATCAAAGTCGCATCAAAGCATTGCAGGTACCTTTCAAAGTTGCATAGATGGGAACGGGTGCCATTGAAATCAATGGGCTGTGACATGTCATGTGACTGTGTCCAAAGTCACATGACAATTCATACTAGTGGAGCCTTAGTCTACGTTTCTACTATTGCAACCACAAAGTTGCACGACTTAGAGTGCAGCTTTGATCCAACTTCACGCTCTGAATAAAAGTCACATCAAAGCATTGCAGGTACCTTTTCAAAGTCGCATAGATGGGATCAGGTGCCCCTCCCCGTGTCCAGCTCCCTTCTCCTGTGCACAGCTATACTGTATATGTGTACTGCACCTCCCATCCCCCATGTGTAGAATGAATTAGGATGTACAATGAGAGAACACTGGGCAGGAACCTGTGATCAGCTCTCCCCATCCTATATACGTTCACTGGCTACACAGGAAGTGTCCCTCCCAGGAAGTGATGTCACTAGCTTTCAGTAGCCACACTCACTGGCTGATTTTACTCTCAGAAAGAAGTAGAATTGAAGTCACGTGACGGCACTGGATTCTGCTAAATAAAAGGTAGAAAAACTCGGATTTTTTTTCCCATTAAGACATAAGGCTGAACTTCTCACAATAATGATTGCAGGGTGAGAATGCAAGTGTTAGAGTGGACTTCCACTTTAAGACTAAATTGCCTATTTTTATATTTGAACTAAATTATACACACTTTAAGGTTATTATCCGATTAATCGAAACATAAATCGACCAACTAATCGATTTTTAAAATAATAGTTAGTTGCAGCCCTAGTACCAGTTCTATTTCATACATCCTGGCTATTTTAAAGGTATAAAATAGGTTCAGTTCCTGTACTTGTTTAGTTGGTCTTGGGATCAACGAAAAAACAGATCAGGTGACCTGCCGCAAATAGTTTTGACCATTTATTGGTAGATCAGAGACATCGTAGGGGTTGTGGTGAGGGGTGGGAGGCTTGGTCAGTATTCACTCCATAAGACGCAGGGACATTAAACCCCCCCCCCCCCCCCATTTTTTTTGGGGGAAAAAAAAAAAAAAGTGTCTTATGGAGCGAAAAATACGGTACCTGCTGACTTCTTATACTGCGCGTTGGCACCAGCAGTAGGATCTCCCTGCAGTTTCCTGATCTGTTCCTGTCCACAGTGCTGCATTCTCCAGAATATAAAATTGGTAACTTAAAAGCACAGGACCCCATTTAATAGCCACTGCAACGTCACAGATCAAAAGAAAAAGGAAAAAAAAAAAAAAGCCTCAAGTGCATGGTCTCACTACTGAAATTAGACTTATGGTTATCCTGTCAGCCCTTTTAACTCCTAAATACAGCGATAAGACAAGATGCCCACCATTACCTTTGTTTGCCAGTAGCTGGCAGGGATTGCCCTGAAATATACTTCCAGCAAAGTGAAACTAGTTCCAGAGGAGGTGTAAACATTTTCCGGCCCAATAAATAAAAGTGGGAATCTTATACAGTCTGCTCTTATAGACCCCGAGGCCTGTTCACACTGATGGGGTTATGCGAGCTGCGTTCTGCGCGAGCGCAGCACATTCATTTGAAACACATGGACAAGGTTGCTGCTCCTTTTTTGACATTACAGCCTGCATCAGAAACTGCAAGTGCGGCTCCCATTGTAGGAGTGAAGCCCATGGTGTGTGGTGTGCCAATAGGATTAATCCCACCCACAAATATCTCTCGTGTTCCTCAATGTGGGTGGTTGAGGATACAGATGCAGACCCACAGTGACGATCGCCCACACAGATGTGAACCACGCTGCCTAAATGGGAACTGAAGACATGCAGCACCGTGTCCATGTGAATATATGGGTGGAACTTACAGCATAGGAACACCCAGTAGGACCCCTTTCACACTGAGCCACCCTGGGTGTCGGCAGTAGAGGTCGACCGATATATCGGCCGGCCGATATATCGGCCGATATTTGGCGTTTTTTACTTAATCGGCATCGGCCGATTGTGCTGATAAAAAAGGCCGATTATAACTTCAGCCGTGACTTGCAAATGACTTCTGTAATAGAAGTTAATGCAAGTTTCCCTAAGTTATCTGTGGAGAGGATTCTCCCCTCCTCTGGGCAGCCTGCCAAGTCTGATAAGAAGATACATTGTATCTCTTTCAGGTTCTTTTTATCAATAGACTGAACTCCGTGTGTAGAAGTTTTCAGTTTAACCATTTAAAGACTAAATCTTTTCTGACACTTGTTGCTTACAAGTAAAAATCCTGTATTTTCTGCTAGAAAATCACTTAGAACCCCCAAACATTATATATATTTTTTTAGCAGAGACCCTAGGGAATAAAATGGTGATTGTTGCAATATTTTATGTCACACGGTATTTGCGCAGCGGTCTTTCAAACGCAATTTAAAAAAAAAAAATACAGTAATGAATTAAAAAAAAAAAATAAGCAGTAAAGTTAGCCCATTTTTTTTCGTCCAAAAGTTTTGATTACCTGTTTTTGTGTATTTATTATTTAAGATAGGGTT
This sequence comes from Aquarana catesbeiana, assembly GCF_042186555.1. Classification (NCBI taxonomy): domain Eukaryota; kingdom Metazoa; phylum Chordata; class Amphibia; order Anura; family Ranidae; genus Aquarana; species Aquarana catesbeiana. The sequence goes on along the minus strand of NC_133328.1, from coordinate 402,995,830 downwards.
TTTTTTTTTTTTTTTTTTTTTTTTTTTTTTTTTTTTTTTTTTTAGGTTTTTTTTCTAAATTATACATACAAGTGAACTGATTGAAGGTTTGTTTTGTTTAATGTTTAAATGAAAAAAAATTTCTGTATTACTTAAGGCTGCTTTCACACTGGAGCGGGCATGCGTTGATGGTAAAACGCTGCTAGTTTTAGCGGCGCTTTACCGTCATTTTAGAGGCGCTTTTCGGCTGCTAGCGGGGCGCTTATAACCCAGCTAGCGGCCGAGGAAGGGGTTAAATGCGCCCCTGAAGCGCCGCTGCCAAAACGCTTTGCAGGCGCTTCGGTAGCGGTGCGCATTCATTTCAATGGGCAGGAGTGGTGGAGCAGCAGTATACACCGCTCCAAAGATGCCGTTTGCAGGACTTTTTTTTACATCCTGCCAGCGCATCACCTCAGTGTGAAAGCACTCGGGATCTCACACTGAGACTGCAGGGGAGCCGTTTTACAGGCACTTTACAGGTGCTATTTTTAGCCCAAAAGCGCCTGAAAAACGCCCCAGTGTGAAAGGGGTCTAACTGTTAGATTTTATGAGATGAAGGGAAAAAAGAAAGGAAAAAAAAAAATCGGCCAAATATATCGGCCCAAAAAAATCGGCATCACATATCGGCCATCGGCCACCGCGATTTCTAAATATCGGCATCGGCCAGAGAAAAACCCATATCGGTCGACCTCTAGTCGGCAGTAAAGCGGCGCCATTTTTAGCCCCGCTTTAGCTGCCCCATTGTTTTAAATGGGTAGGAGCGGTGTATTCACCGCTCTTACACCACTGCAAAGAAGGTGCTGGCAGGACTTTTTGTGATGCCCTGCCACCGCAGTGCCCCACTACGACAGCCCTCAGGCTTTCACACTGGGTTTGCAGCTGAGGCTTTTTTCAGGTGCTTTTTTTTAACTGCTGTTGCACCTGAAAAACGCCTCCAGTGTGAAAGGGGTGTTAGGAGAAATAACAGAAGCAGTTGCAGCTGCCATGTCAAGATAAGCAACTGGACTAGGGATTTCTGGGTTATTTCATAGAGCTGAGGTGGGTAAGACCATCATACATTCCATTTGACACAAAAAAAAAAAAAAAAAAAAAAGACAGTCATCTAAAGCCGGTCACCGGTCTTAGCCAATTTCTAGTGTTGCCATCTTGTTACAGCTATGAAGCCAGAACAAAACAGAAAATGTCAAGTTTCATAATGTGGGCTTGAAAAGCAGTTTTGTCTCCCTAAATGACATGGTTGGAAATGGTCTATGTGTCACTGCAGTGTTTTTTTCTGCATCTATCGGCAACACACATAATTAGAATTCAGTAAACTGAAAACTGGTAATGTATATTCTGGATGGAGCCATCTCCCCCCCTTTTTATAGTCCAACTTATAGAGGGACAAATGTAGCCAGATCATAGAGTGGCATTTAGGCCTCCTTCACATGGGTGCTTACCTGCATATGTATAGCAAATTCCTGTGGCTGTGATCACTTGTGTATGCAAACAGCTGCAGCCACTCAGCCTGTACAAATGAATAACAGCACATAGAGTAGCCACACCCCCAGCGGTTACTTGCTGTTAGATTAGAGATCTTGGATGCAGGAAGATGTGTCCAGGATTGGACATCTTTTCCAAACTCCTGGGTTTGAAAATACAAGTGAAAAGCAATGGCTTCCAGCTGCAAGAATGAAGATTCCTGCCACTGGAAACTGCTATATGTACACAACCGCTTGTGTGAAGGAGGCCATAGAGGAGGTCTCAGAATAAAGGAAAGGGATGGTCAGCACTCAGGATGACATCCAAAATAGTATTTTATTAAAATGCATGTACAAAGCTGTAAAACATCCTACGTGTTTGACGTTGGTCCTTAGTCATTGAATAAGGACTAACGTCCGAAACGCGCAGGCTGTTTTACAGCTTTGTACATGCATTTAAGAAATACTATTTTGGAGGTCATCCCGAGTGCCGACCATCCCTTTCCTTTATGCTGGTAAGTTGGAGGTGTCAGCAGCCTCAAGGTCTAAGCACTGGGCGGAGTTTTATGTGGGAATGTTGCAGCATCTATACACCTGTTTTCCATAGAGAAATCCCACGAGTAAAACAAACAAAAAAAAAAATATGGTGGTCAAGCGAATATAGAAACACTTAGCAATTGTGAAAGACTAGGGCACAGCAGGCCATTCATTTGAATGGGTTGCTGTGCCCACATTTCATCCAGGAAAAAGGTTCCCTGCACTTTTAAAATGCAACCAGAGGGAAATAGCATAACACTCTTGCACCATGCCATTTCCCGCAAGTGAAGATTCACTGCCGTTTCAGATGTGAAAGGGTGCCTTTAACCCCTTCCTGCAGGCACCCCAATCACGTGACCGCTGTGATTGGCTGTTACACGATTGGAAAGCTCCCGATCACTAGTATGCTTTGGGAGCTTTACAGTACCTGCCTGTCTGTGCTGGGCACCTGCTCTCAGCGCAGAAAGTTATAGGGCCACTTACGCGTATGGCCGGCAGGAAGAGGTTAAGAATGAATAGCAGTCCTGCGTGCCTGCAAAGGAGCAGCACGGTTTGGCAGCAGTAGCAATTTACCCACTGTCCCGCAACCACCCGTAGTGTGAACCTAGAGGAACACTGCATGACCCATCTTTCTCTCCCATTACTGCCTGTTCACTCCTCACCTACCAGAAGCCCAATTTGGGAGCTGACACCACCCTTGTATGCCCAATGACAGCTCTCATCTCAAGCAAGTGCCTGCTGCTACCACACCACAAGAAATTGCCACGACACTCATAAGATGGCTGCCAGGCCCCAGGAAAAAATGGCTTCTGCCACCTGAACAAAAATGGTGCCTAGCATGCTGAGCACATGCAGACACCCAGATACACTGTAAAAAATGAACTGCCTGTCCCGCAGCCAGTTAACCCTGCTATGCCCAGATCAAAGTACAGCAACGCCAGGGCCCAGGTAGCAAACCGGTAGTAACGAATGCCTGAAAGGAGCCTTACCAGTCCCATGGAGGATGCGGGTGATCCTCCACAGCAGATTTGCCTTCAAAGTAGGGAGGGCCAGGGAAGCGCTGTAAAATAGACAGCAGGAGCCGGGGGGGGGGGGGGGGGGTGGTTGGAGGTTCACCACCTCAGCAGTCAAGGCTACTACTGTTACTCTAGTAGGACAAAAAACACCTTTAAATATAACCAAAGATTGTGCTCTTACAACCTCAATCATCCCTTTGGCCACGGACTGTACGAATTTCATTTCTGCAACCGTAAGTTGCAGGAAAGAAATTTGCACGATTCCTCAACCCCCCCAATCCCCACAGACAGTGCTGACGGGAATCCTTCCAGCAGACAGTGTTCTCCCAGCGAGGGAAGCTGTCCCCGCCTGGAGAAGACAGTGATTATTGCTAGCGGCTATAGCAGCCGCTTGCGATAACCGCAAGGAAATCTAGCAGGCTGGTTGTACCCAAGTTGATCAATCAGTCCCTTGTCATCTGATTTTGGGCGATAAGACAACCAGATAAAAGAAAAAAACAAAAAAAACACCACCCACATAAATCTCTACGGTTACTACTGGGGCTGAAGATAAATTAAAAGTGATGTCTTTCTGAAAATTACATGTATACCTGCATATACCTTAGATCTAATTTGAGTCAGCAGCAAAAAGATTAATGCCAACAAAGCCTCTCCTCTTTCATTCAAGCCAAAAAGATTTATAAATAAGAAAGGTAGTAAAGCACCCTAAATCCATCAAACATGACACATTCTTCAAGTGACATCAAGTGTATGGCAGCCTTAGAAAACCTCATTCTTTACAATCAGATTTACTTAGACACATCTCAACCTAACATGCTCATAATTCACCGTATGTTTCTGAAACATGACAGCATCTTAGTAACAGATACATACCAACAAAGGGGAGTTGTACGCCTGCCCATCCCCCATTGGCCTATGGTTATCAGCTGCAAGATCACTCCTTATATTGTAGATCTCCCCCTCCACCCCCAACCTCCCAGCAGCACCAGGCATTCTACTCTGCAGCAATCACATCACACTATAGATGGCTTTACAGGGGATAATCAGTGGTTAAAGTGGTTTCTTTGCACTTTTGGCAATTTCCTCCCTCTCCGTTATACATCTGCTAATATTTATGTGCTGTGACCCATATAGAATTTTGACCCTGCATCCTCCAACTTCTTGCCTAGGTGACAGCAATGTATCTTCAGCCGCTCACAGCCTATTCATGCCAATATATCTGAAAAGGCTGCAGGTCAGCTAGTGCCAAAGTATCAAAATTTCCTGCCCGCATAGATGTCAGCTTTCCAGGAGTGAAATCTCACGATAGTGGGCACTTACCAACCTGAAGCCTTTTGGGATATGCGATGAGAATATCCAAAGGAGCCTCACCAGGAAAAACGAGGAAGTGGGAGGATGGAGGGCTAGATTTAGGCCTTGTTCACACCTAGGCGTTTAGTGTATTTTGCAGAAACGCCCGACAGTCCATTAAACTACTTCAATACTTGGCACTTACACCCCCTTCCTGCCCAAGCCAATTTTCAGCTTTTAGCGCTGTTTAAATGACAATTACGCGATCATACTACACTGCACCTAAACAGAATTTTTATCATTTTGCTCCCACAAATAGATCTTTCTTTCTATATTTCTTTCTTTTGGTGGCATTTGATCATCTCAGTGGTTTTTATTTTTTCGCTAAACACAAAAAAACCTAAAATTTTGAGGGAAAAAAAAAAAAAGTTTTTGTTTTAAAATTTTGTAAATAAGTAAGTTTTCTCCTTCACTGATAAGGCGGCACCGATGAGGTGGCACCGACTATGGGCACTGATATGCAGCACTAGTAGATGGCATTGATAGGCATCACTGATGGCACTGGCAGGCATTGGGGATGGGCACTGATTGGCAGCTGCATGGGCACCGATTGGCATTTCCCTGATGGTCTAGGGTGGGATACCTGGTGGTCCTGGGTGGGCATCCAAGGGGAGGCTGTGGTGATAAACAGAGGTTCTTTACCAAGATCGGTGTAGCGGTGTGTCAGACTGACACATCGCAACACCAATAACCACAGGCACGCGAGAGTGGTCGTTCTGGAGGGCCGTCACATGACATCCACCAAGAATGAGAGCCGCCCAGCCGTCATTTGACGGTGGGCGGGTGGCAAGTGGTTAAACATGGTTTCCTATGAGACACATTCACGTTTTTTGAAAGGGTCACTGACTCTTTTAAAACGCAACATGGCGCGTTTTTGGTTCAATAGACATCAATGAACACAATATGAAAACACACGTAGATGCATTTAATTTGCCTAAAATAAAAAAAAATTAAAAAATCTAGAAATAAAATGCAAAACTCATCAAAAACCATAAAAAACAGATCAAAAACTATGTGAGAAATGCAAAACACGCTGCAAAAATGGATCAAAAGCAAACTGTATAGCAGGGGCGGATCCGGGGGGGGGGGGGGGGGACGACAACGGGGCAATTGCCCCCTCCGAGAATACAGGTGATAGACAATGCGAGCGGCGGCGGCTCCGCCGCGGGTGACAGTGCGGGCGGCTCCTCCTCTGGCAGTGGTGAGTGCGGCGGCTAGGTCGGTGAGTGGGCGGGTGAGAGAGGGGGGTAGCTGGGCGGTTCTGTGTGTGCCTGTGAGTGGGCTGCTGGCCAGTCAGGGAGCCGGCAGGCAGGGGAGCAGAGAGATGACATCATCTCTCACCACCCTGCGCCCGCCCTGCATCCCTGCCCTCACTGTGAAGGCAGCTGTGGGCAGCAGAGAGATTACATCATCTCTCTGCTGCCTGATTCTGGGACATAGCAAGAGACCACCTTAGCAGGAAAGTGACATGGCAGGTGACAATCCGCATCTGGTGATAGGCGACGTGGCAAGTGACAATCCGCGTGTAGCAGATGACCTGGCAGGTGATAAATAGCTTTTGGTGGCAGGCGACATGGAAAGTGACGCACTCAGGGCTCCCACTGATTCTGCATTATGGCGAGTTGAACTATTTCATTTTATATTACAATGTAAGAATAGGAATAATGCGCTTCAATCATCCTGACACAATAATAACCATGGTGCTGTGATGATTGAAGCGCCAACACCAGCCGTTTCCCCGATAAATTGCCCGCAAAAAAAGGGTATTTTCTGGCATTGCCCCTCCCGAGACTAGACTCTGGAACCGCCCTTGCTGTATAGGTGTGGATCAGGCCTAAAGGCTTTTTTTTTTTTTTTACATAGCCAGGTATTGCAGCTGTCCGCTTTGTGCGGGAAAAATTGGTGGATTCTTTCTTCTGGTATGACCAAGTTATGTGATCAGCAGCCCATTTGAACTAATGGCAGCAGACAGTGGCCGCTGCTGCAAGCATGTAGCCACACACAAAGCGGTTAGGGGCAGATTTCTTTGCCTGGACGAAGCTGGATCCAGGCTCGGACACCTGTTCCTAACCGCAGCCATCAACTCCGTGTGTGGAACATGCGAACAGAAGCAGCCACTGTCAGCCTGCCATTAGTTTAAATGGGCTGAGCGGCCGCTGATCACACAACTGTCATTCCAGCAGCAACAATCTAGCAGCTGCAGCTACCTGGACATGTGAAAGAGGCCCTTAAGGGTCAGTTCAGCTTTACTGACTTGTCACAAACCTCATACATTGCAGTGCTCCATATTGTACCAGAATGATTACCTTTTCAGCAACTCGTTCCACTACCCTTCACTGAAGATAGGACAGGCTTTGAGTTGGATGCACAGCCCCAGAAACTCACAAAAGCACTTGGCTTCATTCTCTACCCATGTGCAGTCCACTCACAGAACACTGAGCTGCCAGAGTGCAGGCTGTGCATGCGTGGGTAGGAACAAAGCCAAGTGCTTGCTCATAAGCTTCCAGGGCCGTGCATCCAACGCTCAGTACATGGTGCTATCTGCAGGATGAAGAGTGTAGGGCAATGCACCCCGCAATTGAAAAGGTAAGCATTCCTGTTCAAAATGGAGGGATGCATAATGTACTTCGGATGCTGTAATGTATGTGGCGGTATGTATCATAGTTAGTAAAGACAAACTACTTACAGATCCCAAAACATGAACATTCTGCAACAAAGCAGATGGAATGAGTGACAAGTACAAGGAATGGTGTAAGGTCCACTTTACCATCAACCCTTATTTTAGTTTAACTCTTGCCTGGTTTAGCGGGGAGCAGCTGAGATTCAAACCAAGTATGGGCAGGCTGATTGTAGCCAAGTTGATTGGTCAAACAGCCTGTCGGATTTTCACTGTGATTATTGCCAGTGGCTATAGCAGCTAGCAAAAATCACGGTGTTCTCTCGGGACGGATATCTCCCTGCGCCCCACCACCTCGCTGGAAGAACACAACAGTGCCACAGGAGGGATTCCCCCATCAACACTGACTGTTGGAGTTAGAGCAATTTTCTTTCAGGCAACCAAAGAAAATCAGAGTTATCTGTGGCTGGCTTAAAAGAGAAGTATGTGAATTGGGGTTAGTGCAGATTCATACTTACCTAGGTGGATGCAGCATCGGTCCGAAGCTGCATCTGTCCCCCGGCGCCTCTACACTAAGAACCGAGTCACTGAACACTGCCGATGGCCCAGTTCTCTCAGCTCCCCAAGCAGAGAGCTGCTGCCTGTCAATCAGCAGCTCTGCTCCGTCATGCATGCTGGAGCTCTGAGCTGTGGAGGGAGTGGCTGTCTCAGCGGCTCGGCTCGCTGAGAGGCCAGACCGCCATCAATCCAGGCACCTGGTGGATCCAGACTCAGGATGACGTGGTGCCTGGACTGATCTTGGTGACGTCAGCAGAGAGCGGAATTCAGACCACTGTTGAAACCGGGTCATAGGAGTGCAAAACAAACCGCACTCCTGTGACCAAGTGGAAACAAGCTCAGGCTTGACTTCTCCTTTAACAGGATGATCCTGCAGCAAGAGCTGCTGGTCTCATCAGACCATTGTACACCCAACTTCCAGGCCTCAGACACTCCTGAAGAGCCACACCGCAGGCCTAATTATGCAGCCAGCCACCTTCATTTCCATACCAAAGCCATGGAGGATGGGAGGTTAGAGATCCTGATCAAAGGAAAAAGGCAGACATGGGTAAAGGAGCAACAACACCAAATGGTAAACTGCTGGTAAATCAAGGAAAGCCATGTTGAAGTTTAAAATGCCTAATCAGATGTTGGAGGTTAATAAAACTACCACAACACAAACAGGCAAGCCAAGATGTACTTTCATAATGGTGACCACACAACCTCTTATGATCAACATTCCTATCAAATCGATTGATAGTCCAACAACCAATTTGATTGATATGACACACAGAAAAGAGGAGTTTGAGCCATAGTTGTGATTGATAACGTACAATCGGATCTTTCAATCAAACTCCACTCACCTGTGCTGCATATCAATCGAATTAGCTGTTGACTATCAATTGATTGTCTGATAGGAATGTTGATCTTAAAAGAATTGATCAGAGGCAATTACATGGAGAAAACAGATGTGAGTGATAGCATGCAATATGTTTGCTCCGTTTCTACCATGTAATCTGATCAATTTTCTTTATAATCAACATTCACATCAGACAATCAATAAATAGTCAACCAATTTGATCGATATGACACAGTAAAACAGTGTTTGAGTGACAGCTGTGATAGCATACAATCATATCTTCCAACTATCAAGCTTCACTTTCCTGTGTGTCATATCAAATTGATTGTTGACCGTTGATTGTCTGATAGGAATGGCGATCATAAAAGAATTGACCAATCCAATGAGATTAGTTGGTAAAAACAGATGGAAAGATATGATTGTACACCATCACATCTGTTTTCACCATGTAATCTCATCCGATTGATCAATTTTCTTTTATAATCAGCATTCTTATCATTGATCAGATGAGATTACATAATGAAAACCGGTGCAATTGAAAGCGTACAATCATATCCATCTGTTTTTACCATGAAATAGCCTCACCGGACTGGTCAGTTCTCTTTTATGATGAGCATTCCTATCAATTGATAATCAATTTGATTGATATGTCACACAGGAAAGAGGAGCTTGATCGATCGCTGAAAGATACGATTGTACGATATTACAACTATAACTAACTGTTTTCCTGTGTGTCATATCAAATTGGTTGACTATCAACTGTCTGATAGGAATGCTGATCATAAAAATCGATCAGACAAGATTGGGGGGGGGGGGAACACCACAGGAAACCTATTGTACGCTGTCACCTTTTTTCACCATGTAATCGTTTGATCAGTTCTTTTATGATCACCATTCCTATCACACAATCGATCATTAGTCAACAACCAATTCGATTGATATGACATACAGGAAAGCAGAGTTTGTACATTATCAATCGGTTATCGCTCAATCATATCTTGCAACTATCGTTCAAGCTTCCCTTTCCTGTGTCATATCAAATTGGTTGTTGGACTATCAAGCGATTGTCTAATAGGAATGCTGATCATAAAGAATTGGACAATCGATTGATAGTCCAACAAGGAATCTGATTAATATGACACACACAAGCTTGATTGATATGACTGAATTGGTTGTTTGCGATCGATCTGATTGGTCAATTCTCTTTTGACCTCAACATTCCTATCAGACAATCGATTAATAGTGAACAACCAATTCCATCTCTATCAGTTGATGAGGTCCAAAAAAGGGACTTGACCAGACAATCGATCAATGGTAAACAACCAATGCCATTCCTATCAATTGATAGATGGAATCGGTCGTTCACCATTGATAGTAATGTTGATGATAAAAGAGAATTGACCAATTAATGGTGAACAACCAATTCCACCTCTATAAATTGATCGGTCAATTCTCTTATTGTCAACATTCCTATCAATTGCTAGAGATGGAATTGGTTGTTCACCATTGATAGGAATGTTGATGTTAAGAGAATTGACCAATTAATGGTGAACAACCAATTCCATCTCTATCAATTGATAGGAATGTTGATGATAAAAGAGAATTGACCTATTCTCTTAACATCAACATTCCCATCAATGGTGGACAACCAATTCCAATCAATAAGAATTGACCAGATGAGATTACATGATGAAAGCTATGATTGTACACTATCACTCGCATCTGTTTTTACTATATAATCTCACTGGATTGGTCAATTCTTTCATCGTCAACATTTCTATCAATCAATAGAAATGGAATCGGTTGTTTACCATTGATCGATTGTCTGACAGGAATGTTGAGGTTAAAAGAGAACTGACCGATCGATGGTAAACAACCAATGCCATTCCTATCGGTATAGATGAAATTGGTTGTTTACCATTGATCGATTGAGAGAAATGTTGAGGCTAAAAGAATTGACCAGACAAAAATTGGATCAATGGTGATCAACCAATTCCAATTTTATCAATTGTTAGATAGGAATGTTGACAATAAAAAGAACTGACCAAACAGATGAGATCAAATGGTAAAAACAGATGCAACCGATAGCGTTCAATCACATCTTTCATCGGATTGGTCAATTCTTTTATGATCAAGAGGTCTATCAGTCGATAAGAAAGCGGAGTATGAGCGATAGCTGAAAGATACGACTGTACGCTAATCGATCACAACTATCGCTCAGACTGTCATTGCAATGAAATTGGTTGTTGATCAGATTGATTGGAACATTAACGATAAAAGAAAATTGATGATGTATGGAAGCGTGTATGCCCCCCCATGGTAGAAAGTGATGTCTGAGCATTAGAAGGTATAAATTGGTGTGGATCGGTTGGTGATTCCCCTCCCCCCTCCCTCCAGTGACAGATGTATAAACAGTTCTAATACACAGGTGACCTTTCCCCTACCCCCACCACCCGGGGCGGGAACCTGCCCAGAAAGCCTACCCCCCCCCCCGGTGTGGTGCAGTGTGGGGGATGGGCTGATTACCGGAGGGCGCCCCAGTGTAGGTTGCAGTAGGCCGGCTCTGGCGGCGGGTCCATGCGGTGTAGAGTAGATGAAGCTGGCGGCCGCCTGGTGTTGTTGTTCGGATACACACAGTCCATGCTGGGGATGGTGTACCGGGCCGGGAGAGGACAGGATCTGCAGGTATCCCCCTCCTCCTCCTCCCACCATGGCGGCGGCGGAGCCTCCCCCGGTCACGAACCCCCCGGAGCCCTTCTCCGAGCCCTGCAGGCCGGCCACCAGCACCTTGTCGTGTCCGGAGAGGATTCCTTTCCTCATACTGCTCCTCCCGCTCTCCGATCCCGGGCACACTCGGCTTCCTCCCTCCTTCCGACCCCTGGAATCCGTGCGGGCCCGGCCCCCCGTATCCTGCTAATAGTCACCGATGCAGCTAGCAGGGACCCCCTCCGTGCCTGGGGTGAGCTGATCGGGGGGCGATCGGGCACCTGAGGGGGCAGATGCAGGCGGATTGTGCTGCTGGAAGTGATTGGGCCCCGCTTCGACCTCCCTGCCACCGCCGCGGCTGAAAAATGGCTCCAGGAAGCTGACAATGAATGAAGGGATGCGGTTTACGCGCGAAGGTCCTCCCGCGAAACTCAGATTTCCCGCCGTCTTTTTCAAACTGGATTTGCATGTCCACGCCCAGGATGCGTTCGGCATGTCTGATTGGCGGGGAGGCGCTCGAATTCGGGACGCCGCGCTGCGTTCTCCTCACACCAGAGAGCCTGTCACATACCTCGGTGTTTGATTGGTTGCTGAGGCGAGGCGGCGGGAGGGGTCAACGGAGAGTTATCACATGGTGCAGAGCATCAGCACTGTGTGCCTGGTATAGGACGAGCTGATAGAAATTTCTGGACGTTTTATTCGTAAATTCACGTCTTTATATCTGTATTCTTCATAGGGAGTGTTTTCTGCATAGTTGTTGTAGTAATGTTAGGGTAGTAGTGTACTATACATATACTGCTGAGCTCTTAGGCCTCTTCCTCCTGGGATTACATACATGGTGGGCAGCTGTGGTAGAATGGGTTGTCACCTCATCCCTTTAAAACTAAACACATTAATTACACAGGTTCTGTGGCTGATTAAGGGGATAGCAAAACTCGCTTAGTGCCTTACCTCTTTTACATTAGCCCCAGAACCTGTGTAATTCATATGTGTTTGATCTTAAAGGGATGAGGTGGCAACCTGTGGAACTACAAGTCCCATCATGCCTCTGAGAGTAACTGTCGGCCTTCCCATCATGTCTCTTTGAGTCGTGTTGTAACTGCAGTGCCTCATGGGACATGTAGTTCCACAACAGCTGGACCACAGTTGGCCACCCCCGCAACTTAGAGATTTTGGACAATAACAAACAAAGGTTACCTCAGCTATGGCATTAACCACTTGCCGACCGGGCCATGGCCGAAAGACAGCTACAGCGCGGTCAGCTTATTCTGGGAGGGCGTCCATGAACGTCCTCTCAGAATCCCACTCTCACGCGTCCCCTGGGGCGCGCACCCGAGAACATCCGTGACCCGACCCGGCGCATCACGCTAAACGGCCGCTGATTGCGGCCATTTACCATGTGATCGCTCCGTCAAATGACGGAGCAATCACATGTAAACAAACCGTGTAAACAACCCCCCCCCCGTCTACCGATCGGTACAGTGTCAGAGGAGAGGGGAAGAGAGCGGATGACAGCAGTGCTGTGGGCTGGATTTGTAGTGCCCACAGCGCTGCTCTGTGACAAATGCAGTCACATCCATCCATCCATGCTCAGCAATCCCTGCAATACCCTGCACTACTCTGCAATACCCCACACTACCCTGCACTACTCTGCAATACCCCACACTACCCTGCACTACTCTGCAATACCCCACACTACCCTGCACTACTCTGCAATACCCTGCACTACTCTGCAATACCCTGCACTACTCTGCAATACCCCGCACTACTCTGCAATACCCTGTACTACTCTGCAATACCCCGCAATATGCAGCCATACCCAGCCATACTCTGCAATACTCGGTGATACCCAGCCATACTCCGCCATACCCAATCATATTCGGCAATACCCTGCCATGCTGAGCCATACTTGGCTGTACTCGGCCTCTTTTAGACCCCCGATCCCTCCATAAAGAGTACCTGTCACCACCTATTACTGTCACAAGGGATGTTTACATTCCTTGTGACAGCAATAAAAGTAAAAAAAAAACCATTTTTTGTAAAACACAATTTATAAGTCTAAAAATAAATAAAATAAATTAAAAAAAAAAAAAATTTTAAAGCGCCCCCGTCCCCGCGAGCTCGCGCAGCGAAGAAAACGCATACGGAAGTCGCGCCCGCATATGTAAACGGTGTTCAAATCACACATGTGAGGTATCGCCGCGATCGTCAGAGCAATAATTATAGCCCTAGACCTCCTCTGTAACTCTAACCTGGTAACCGTAAAAAAAATTTAAAGCGTCGCCTATGGAAATTCATAGCTACCATAGTTTGTCGCCATTCCACAAGTGCGTGCAATTATAAAGCGTGACATGTTTGGTATCTATTTACTTGGCGTAACATCATCTTTCACATTAGACAAAAAAATTGGATTTTTTAAAATTCATGGAAGTGTCCCTTTTCCAAAAATTTGTGTTTAAAACACCGCTGCACAAATACCGTGTGATATAAAATATTGCAACAATCTCCATTTTATTCTCTAGATTCTCTGCTAAAAAAATATATATAATGTTTGGGGGTTCTAAGTAATTTTCTAGCAAAAAATATGGATTTTAACTTGTAAACACCAAATTTCAAAAATAGGCTTAGTCATGAAAGGGTTAAAACTGACAGGTGTTCTAATCCCTCTCTACTATGTCCAAAACAAAAAAAAAAGTTTTGCCACTAGTTATATTTTAACCACTTAAGGTCCACCCTATAGCAGTTTTACTGCTACAGGGTGGCACCTCTGCGCCGAATCACGTATATACATGTGATCCGGGTAGGGGGCGCTCATGCACACCGCCAGCGGCTCGCTTCCTCTGTGATCATACACAGCGGAAGCCAAGCGGCGGGTACCTCTGACTCAAGTCCGCTAGCACCCATCGAGCAGAGAGACAGAACCGCGGACTGCCTATGTAAACAAGGTAGATCGCCTTTCTGACAGGAGGGAAGGGATTAAAGTGGTTGTAAAGGCAGTGCTCACAATCATTGCCAGCCCTTCTGCTAGGATAACCTGTACTATACAGTGTATGTTGTTTTTTTTAAATTCTTCTTCTAAATACCTTATTTCTCCTCACCGATCAGCGATCACATGACCACCCATCACTCTCTTCCTTCGATGTATGTACTACAGAGGGAGGTCACATGACCACCCGTCGCTCTCTTCCTCTGATGTAAGTACTATAGAGGGAGGGGCCAATATTTCCCTCTGACATCTGCTGGGCGGTCATGTGACTTCTGATCGTCGAGGAGAAATAAGGTATTTAGAAGAAGAATTTTAAAAAACAGGCTAAGGCCCCTTTCACGCTACCACGACTTTAAAGTTGCTCTATTTTGCCGCGATTTCAGGGAGACTTGAGGTCTATGAACCTGAACTCAAATTAAAGTCGGACCAAAGTAGTGCAGGGATTACTGTGAAGTCGTTGCGACCTGAAATCACACAGATATGAATGGTACTCATTGGAAATCAAGGGGGACCGACTTGTCATGCGACTTTGCAGTCCCAAGTTGCACAAGTGTGAAAGGGGCCTTACACTGTATAGAACATGTTTTTTTTTCTTTAAGCCCGTAGTGTATGAACACACTCCAAAAACTCCACCCGGTGCAAAAAAAGTGCACACCAAAAAGTGCACATAGGGTGTACATGTGGTTCTCCAAAATTGAAGGACCTTGTCCTGATCCCCTCGGGCTCCAGACGGGGACTGGGTTACTTTCACATGGCCCATCTGACCAAAGCCAGACGGATCCCGTTCCCTGGGGTTTTGCTGAAACAGACCACCACCAAGTAGTAGGTGGGGCTCCCCCAAAGGGAGACCCTATGAGAGAGGGCAAACTAAGCCAGAAGGCCATGTCCATCCCCTCCCGAAACTTTCAGGGCAGGCCAAGGACCTACACCTTACTCATCAAATGTGAAACAGTGTACAAACACAACACAACAACCAAAAAGAAAAACATAAAGTGACAGTAAAAGACAAACAACATAAAGGTGGGGAAAGGGGAGGTAGAGAAAGTGCATGTCATGCCATGTGCATGGCCGGCCCTGAGGCCAGGAAAAAAAAAAAAAAAATTCTCTGGTCCTGGCCAAAAAGCCCAGCCCAAGAGGCAGGTGCGAAAAAAGCGTGTCTGGTGCAGTGACCAAAGTGGAAGTAAAAACTCAAAGTGATCCTCTAACACAGTGAATAATTACAGCACCCTATCGAAAAGCCAGTGGCGTGCAAAACACACCTCAAAAACTTCCACCCGGTGCCAAAAAAAAGTGCCCACACATAGAGAGTGAAACACAAAAACGTGCAACGGGTGTACAGAGTCCTCCACTAGGGAAGGACCTTACCCTGATCCCCCGGGGCGTTAGGCTCCAGACAGGGACTGAGGTACTCAGACAAAGGGTCCATCCGGCCGAAACCAGGCGGACCCCCACAACTGGAAGGACTGCCGAAGCAGACCAACCCAAGTACAGTGGGGCTCTCCCGAAGAGAGACCCCTCAAAGGAGAGTGCGAACCAAGCCAAAAGGCCTATGTCCACCCCCTCCCAAGACTTTCAGAGTAGGCCCGAGGACCCACACCCTACTCGCCACACAGTGACAAAACGTGTATACAAAGACAACCAAAAAAAAGACAAAAAGGTGACAAACAGGGGTAAAAGAAAGAGTGGGGAAGATAGTGAGATGGGAGAGTGAAAGTGGCCATTGTGCTATACAATGGCCGGCCCTCCGGCCAGGCATAAAAATTTCCCCTGGTCCTGGCCAAAAGGCCCGGCCCAAGAGGCAGGTGCGAAAAACGTGTGTTGTGGTGAAGTGACCATGGTGCCATAAAATCAAGTGCTTTCACACCGTGACTATACGGCACCCCTGAACTGCCACTTCAGGGGCACATTCACCACTGGCTTTTCGAAAAAGCCCCAACCCCCCAGCCCAGACCACAGCAGACCCCACCACAGACAGGAAGGATATGGAGATCAGGGAGCCAGAAAGAGTCCTTTATCAGGCTCTGCCATCGCTCCCATTACTCCCTCCTAATTACATTCGGGATGTACTAACCACTCCCCTCCCCCCGTAAGAGGGAAGTAAGCGTTCTCTCCCGAATAACTGTCTGGAGCTAGATCTGCCCCAATCCAGGCCAGAAGGCCAGGATCCCGACCCTCCGGTTCAGACCTCGTGGTTCTCCATCCCCATCAGAAGGCTTCCCTTTCGGCTACAAACCGCTCCAGGTCACCTTCACTCCAGCAGGCTTTGCATAGCAACCGCAATCCCATCTCTATTTCGCCATAGATCAGGGACGGAAGCAAGCGCCACCTCCTGGAAACTGATAAGAACAGGTACTACACTTGATCTTAGCCAAAAGACCGAGAAGCAATTAGCAATAATCACGCCTCAGTTGAACCTCATTGGCTATGATACTGCCACTGCGCAAAGCTGAATAATTACAGTGAATAATTACAGCACCTCTATCGAAAAGCCAGTGGCGTGCAAAACACACCTCAAAAACTTCCACCCGGTGCCAAAAAAAAGTGCCCACACATAGAGAGTGAAACACAAAAAAGTGCAACGGGTGTACAGAGTCCTCCACTAGGGAAGGACCTTACCCTGATCCCCCGGGGCGTTAGGCTCCAGACAGGGACTGAGGTACTCAGACAAAGGGTCCATCTGGCCGAAACCAGGTGGACCCCCACAACTGGAAGGTCTGCCGAAGCAGACCGATCCAAGTACAGTGGGGCTCCCCCGAAGGGAGACCCCTCAAAGGAGAGGGCGAACCAAGCCAAAAGGCCTATGTCCACCCCCTCCCAAGACTTTCAGAGTAGGCCCGAGGACCCACACCCTACTCGCCACACAGTGACAAAACGTGTATACAAAGACAACCAAAAAAAGACAAAAAGGTGACAAACAGGGGTAAAAGAAAGAGTGGGGAAGATAGTGAGATGGGAGAGTGAAAGTGGCCATTGTGCTATACAATGGCCGGCCCTCCGGCCAGGCATAAAAATTTCCCCTGGTCCTGGCCAAAAGGCCCGGCCCAAGAGGCAGGTGCGAAAAACGTGTGTTGTGGTGAAGTGACCATGGTGCCATAAAATCAAGTGCTTTCACACCGTGACTATACGGCACCCCTGAACTGCCACTTCAGGGGCACATTCACCACTGGCTTTTCGAAAAAGCCCTGACCACCCAGCCCAGACCACAGCAGACCCCACCACAGACAGGAAGGATATGGAGATCAGGAAGCCGGAAAGAGCCCTTTACCATCAGGCTCTGCCGTCGCTCCCATCACTCCTCCTAATTACATTCGGGAAGTACTTGCCACTCCCTCCCCCCCTTGCAAGGCAGGAGTAAGCGTTCTCTCCCAAATAACTGTCTGGAGCTAGATCCGCCCCAATCCAGGCCAGAAGGCCAGGGTCCCGACCCTCTGGTTCAGACCCCGTGGTTCTCCATCCCCATCAGAAGGCTTCCCTTTTGGCTACAAACCGCTCCAGGTCACCTTCACTCCAGCAGGTTTTGCATAGCAACCGCAATCCCATCTCTATTTCGCCATAGATCAGGGACGGAAGCAAGCGCCACCTCCTGGAAACTGATAAGAACAGATACTACACTTGGTCTTCGCCAAAAGACCGAGAAGCAATTAGCAATAATCACGCCTCAGTTGAACCTCATTGGCTATGATACTGCCACTGCGCAAAGTGAATAATTACAGCACCACTAAAGGAGCACATACACCACCAGCTTTCTTCAACCCCAGCCCACTGCAGCCCCATCCTCACCAGGAAGGCATAGAACCTTGAGCGCTTAGGGAGAGCCCCATAGACTAAAAGGCTTCACCACCGCTCCCATCATTCCCGCCTAATTAAATTCGGGAACTACTAACCGACCCCCCCACTCCACCCCTCGACAGAAAAAGGGGGATCAGTGCTCTTTCCCGAAAATAAAACTGACAAGGACTGGAACCACACCAAATCTAGGCCAGAAGGCCAGGGACCCTACCCTTCAGCCAGACCAGCGCAGCACCCATCCTCACCAGGGGGCACCCTTCTGGCTGTCTCGAGCTCTACTGAGTACCAGCCTCCAAACTCGGAGCACTCGGGTTTGGCAGGTACAAGCCATCTAGGTACTATTACACCAGAGTATTTGCATAGCCACCTCCTCTCTATAGGAGTAGCACAGCGCCTCCTCTTGCAACCGATGAGAACAGATTTTTATTTTTTTTCTACCATCAATTTCTTCTGCATTTATGCTAATGTAAAACACCTTCACCAACAAAGGATTAAGGCAGCAGCATTACATAATTTTGTTAAAATCACATATAAACCACGTATAAATCATAATTTCACCAATAATACTCAAATAATGTCAAAATGACCAACCTACTCCACTCCTCCGCCTTCCATAACTCATTGGCCTTCCTTCTCCCAATTTTGTGAACGTCATACATGTACGACGTATACAGCCATGCTAAGATTAACTTGGCCACCATTTTAGGCGTCAATTCCTCTTTCCTGAAAATCAAAAGGTTATGGACATGCCATATAGCATCTCGAAAAATAACAAAAGAGATCCATGGGACTCTTACCTCCCCACCTTCCACCTATCCAGACAAAAACTGTCGAACATCAGGATTTCTTTGTCCTAAAACGACTGGAAAAAAAGACACGAAAAATCTTCCGCACCTGCACTGTGAAAGAGCAAAAATAAAACAGGTGACATAAATGTTCTGCATTAGCACAACCCACTCTGGGACATTTTTCGGATCTACAAAAGGTCCCACTTCTGGAAGGCACCCTTGTAGGATCATCCATGTGGTATCTTTCATCTTTTTAGACACACCTGCCACCCCCATCCTTTTACATATCTGAACAGACTGTGTTGAATTTAAGTAAGTTATGAGGCTGACTGTCTCACCACTCCTTACTCCTTTTACAATTCTCAATTCTTTAGTCAACTCACCCGGGCTCAGGTCTTCGACTTTCAGCTGCTTCCTGATGCCCTCCAGGCAAAGGTAGAATGGGGCCACAACTAATGCCCATGGTCTCGTCAGATCTTTCTCAACCCATTTCCACCGTAGAAATTTCCATCCTCCTAGATACCTCATCATAAATGCAGCCTTGCTTCCACTATGCAAGATCCTATTCACCGCTAGTAGATAATGCAGTTTCACAAAGAAATCTACATTAGGGTAGCCTAAGCCCCCCTTGTCCTCCCTCTTCATAACTATCTCACGAGACAGTTTCTCCACTCGTGTTCCCCAAAGAAAAGTAAAAAGCTCTCTCGTTACCTTCTGTATCTATCTCTTCCCTGGTGGCAAGATCACACAAGTGTACAATAAGAGTGGAAGAACTACAGCTTTAATAATCAGGGTTTTACCCTTAAAGGACAAGTCCCTCAAACGCCAAAAATTCAGCTTTTGCGTGACCTTGGTAGCTAGTTTCTCATAGCTAGTTTTCCCGCTACACTGTGCATCATAGTAGACTCCAAGGGCCTTGACCCCCTCCACCACTTGAATTACATCTACTTTAATTGGAATCTCCTGCCCCAACTGGCAGAGCTGGCTTTTCTTCCAATTAATGGACATACCTGACATGCCACAGAATATTCTCAGGTGTAGGGCTGCTCGATCTAAATCTGGCTGTGATGTTGCAATAATGGCAATGTCATCCATGTACGCCAAAGTCTTAGCACTCTGGTGTCCACTGCCTGGGATGAAAAAAACTCTGAATGCCTTGTCTTGTATATTCTTCAAAAGGGGCTCAACAATGGAGATAAAGGTCAATGCGGAAAGCGGGCACCCCTGCCGGACCCCTGATCTAACAATAAAGGCCTCACACAACTGACCATTTACTAGTACCTGGTGTCTTTATATAAACCTTTCACAGCCCTTATCAAACCCTCTGAGAGCCCCATGCCTGCCAAATTCTGAAACAGGAAGGCATGCCACACCCGGTCAAAGGTTTTCTCCAAGTTAATACTCTCAACTACCAATGGACTATTGTGCGAATTGGCATAGAACATCATGTCCCTAAGGAGAACCAGGTTGTCCGCAATCCGCCTTCCAGTGATCGCACAAACCTGGTGCTCCCCAATCAACTTGTTTGTCGTCACTTCTTTTATGCGATTAGCAATTACTTTCAAAAGGATCTTGTAGTCGACATTGAGGAGGGAGCTAGGCCTCAAATTCCTCATATCCCGCTTGTCACCTCCTTTAGGAAAAAGTGTAATCACCCCCTCTTTCATCGACTTACTCATCCTCCCACCTTCGAAAGCATATTTCACCACCTCACGTATTTGAAACCTCTAATTGTGGGTAAAAAAAGGACATCAATTTCTTTTGGGTACAGTGTTGCACGACTCTGCAATTGTCAGTTAAAGTATCTCAGTGCCGTATCACAAAAAATGGCCTGGTCATGAAGGGGGGGGTAAATCTTTCAAAGATCAAGTGGTAAAGGGCCCTTTCAAATTGGTGCATTTGTGCTGCGCTGAAAGACACTTTTCCTGCACAACATAAGCTGATCAGAATTATTCCCCTTTAGGCTCAGTTCACACTGATGCAATGTGGGAAACACACACGAATTGCTGCATTTCCTGCATCGCACCGCAGAGCAATCGCACTGTGTTACTGTGATCTGCTGCCGATGCCAAATTAAAGGTTAACAATACCTCAAAAGCAGGTCACAGAACAAAGTGCGTTGGCTAGAATCAGATTGCATGGGTATGAACACCCATGCAATCTAATTCCAGTGTGGCAAAAAAAGGTGCCTGCATACAAAATGATGGGCTCAAATCACACCGCACAGAATTGCATGTAATTTGCACAGGAATGTGGTGCAATTCCTGTGTGTATGACATGTGATATGATGCATCGCATCAGCGTGAATCCAGCCTTAAATCCTATGTGACTTTTCACATTGCTCCGCTATGTTTGTGATGCAGCCTGAAAAGTCCTGCATGTTGCATCTTTTGGTGCGCTTCAAAAGTGCATCAAAAATGCAACGTCTATTGTAAGCCAATGAAAACGCACCAAGGTTGCGTTTTTGGAGTCTCAAGACATTTTTTTTTTCACTGATGCTGTTTGTTAACCACTTCGGCCCCGGAAGGATTTGCCCCCTTAACGACCAGGCCATTTTTTGCAATATGGCACTGCGTTACTTTAGCTGACAACTGTGTGGTCGTGCGACGTTGTACCCAAATAAAATTTATGTCCTTTTTTTCTCACAAATAGAGATTTCTTTTGGTTGTAATTGATCACCTCTGCGGTTTTTATTTTTTGGGCTATAAACAAAAAAAGACAGACAATTTTGAAAAAAAAAAAACAATATTTTTTATTTTCTGCTATAAAACACACTCAATAAAAAATGTAACAAATCTAATTTCTTCATCAATTTAGGTCAATTTGTATTTTGCTATATATTTTTGGTAAAAAAAAAACCCTAATAAGCGTATATTGATTGGTTTGCGCAAAAGTTATAGTGTCTACAAAATAGGGGATAGATTTATGGCATTTTTATTTTAATTTTTTCTTACTAGTAATGGCGGTGATCAGCGATTTTTAGCAGGACTGCAACATTACGGCGGACAGATCAGACACTTACATTTTTTACACTTTTTTGGGAACCAGTGACATTATTACAGTGATCAGTGCTAAAAATATCACTGTCATTATACTAATGGCACTGGCAGGGAAAGGGTTAACATTAGGGGCGATCAAGGGGTTAACTGTGCTCCCTCAGTGTGTTTCTAACTGTGTGGGGGGATGGGCTGCCTGGGACAACACACAGATCCATCTTCCTGCATAGCAGAAAGAGAGGATCTGTGTGATCCCCTGACAGAATGGAGATCTGCCTTGTTTACTATGGCAGATCCCAGTTCTGTCTCTGCGGGGGAACAATCGAGGGCGGCCAGCGGACATGGAGTCCGCAGACCCGTTGATTGGCTCCCCCGCTGACCTCCGGCGGCACGCGCGCGCTCACAGAGCCCGACGAGCACCTATGGTGATTTGCGTAACTGTGGTGGCTGGTCGGCAAGTGGTTAAAGAGCGGCCACCTGTCAGCGATCATAGCAACCAGTGAAAAGCTGGTTGTTAAGGAGCCAGTACATGCTGGTGTTTTTAAAATGGTTGTAACGCAAAAAAAAAAACAACCTGCAAGACAAAGGCATCGCATACTAGCTCATTATGAAATACTTACCTTCGATCGAAGCTGTTGCAGTGGTCCCAGCACGCTATGTCCGGCGACTTGTCTCCCGGAGTTATTTCCAGGTTTGCAGGCTCTGGTGCTGTGATTGCACCAGCAGGCCATTTCTTCAGGTGAGCATGTCGTCGGCACATGCGAATACAGTGAATATCTCCTAAACTGTGCAAGATATTCATGGTGCCTAAAGGTAAGCCTTACTATAGGCTTACTTGTAGGTAAAAGTGGTGTAACAGGGTTTACAACCACTTTAACAACCAGTGGATAGCCACACATACCATGCCCCCCACCCCCGGTATCTTCATTATGGTCGCCCACAGCCTCTTTCTGCTCTTCTTGTGGAGAATTACCTCTGCTCTCCTCTCTTATTTATAGAGTTGCAGGGGCTTTTCCCGGGTGTTCCGCCCATTCTTCTCAGCTCCTTCCTCCTCTGCAGTGCCAGATGGCAGGCTTCGCTCTGTGTTTGTGCTGCCTAGCTGTTCCCTGCACCAGTGTTTCTCAACTCCAGTCCTCAAGGCACCCCAACAGGTCATGTTTTCAGGATTTCCCTCAGATGAAATGGTTATGGTAATTACTAAGACAGTGAAACTGATCAAATCACCTTTGCAAAATAATGGAAATCCTCCTGAAAACATGACCTGTTGGGGCACCTTGAGGACTGGAGTTGAGAAACACTGCCCTGCACCACCGGCCAGCCTGAAAAGACTGAACATTAGACATGTGCACAACAAAAACATTTGTTTTGTTTCGTTTCTTTACGTTTCCGTTGATTCGTAACGATTCGTAATTTCGCAAGACGCAAATTTTCATATTCAGACTGGTTTTTCAGCTCTTTAGAGCCACCCTTTGGGCTCCTTCTGCTAATTTCGTGTTAGAAGTTTGGTGAGTGTTGATTTGCGCTTTTCTTTTCGCGTTTTTCATTTAGCGCTTTTCAGTTTGCGCTTTTCATTTCATGCTTTTCAGTTCGTTTCTGAACTGTCGTTTGTCAACCAGACATGTTGCGAAATCGGAGGAGATAACGTGTTATTTATTATTGGCCTTGGAGTTATTGCTTTGACATTATTTTTTTGGTTGAATAATAATTTGATTTGGTATATTTCCTATATTTTTGGATGCATAGAATGCACTTTTTGGTTAAGTTCTATTGGCAGATAGCATGTCAAACTTGTTTTTATTTTTTTAATGCACAATAAAAAATTGTGTAGAATAATACTTGGCTATGTGTTTTACTTCAAATTACATTATGTTTGGGAGTAGGCAGTTACATTTTAAAAAATACAATGTAAAATTGACAAGTAGGAATGGGCTGAACACCCCCCCGATTCGGTTCGCAACAGAACATACCGAACAGGCAAAAAAATCGGCAGAACACACGAACACCGTTAAAGTCTATGGGACACGAACGTGAAAAATGAAAAGTGCTCATTTTAAAGGCTTATATGCAAGTTATTGTCATAAAAAGTGGAACATGTATCAAGGCAAATTTTTTTTTTTTTAAAACTGCCGTTTTTTCGGGAGCAGTGATTTTTTTTAATGCTTAAAGTGAAACAATAAAAATGAAATATTGTTTTAAATATTGTGCCTGGGGGGTGTCTATAGTATGCCTGTAAAGTGGCACATTTTTCCCGTGTTTAGAACAGTACCACAGAAAAATGACATTTCTAAAGGAAAAATTGTCATTTAAAACTGATCGCTGCTGTAATGAATTGCCAGGTCTCGGCAATATAGATAAAACTCATTGAAAAAAAGAGCATGGGATCCCCCCCCAGTCCATTACCAGGCCCTTTGGTTCTAGTATGAATATTAGGGGGAACCCCAAACCAAAATTTAAAAAAAATTGCGTGGGGTTCCGCCTAAAATCCATACCAGGCTCTTCAGGTCTGATATGGAAATTAAGGGGAACCCTGCGGCAATTTTTTTAAAAAATGGCGTAGGGCCCCCCCAAAATCCATACCAGACCTGAAATATGGATTTTAAGGGGAACACTGCGCCAAAATAAAAAAAAATGGCGTAGGGGTCCCCCCAAAATCCATACCAGATGCACGCAACCTGGCACACTGCAGGAAAAGAGGGGGGCGAGAGAGCCCCCCTCCTGAACCGTACCAGGCCACAGGCCCTCAACATGGGGAGGGCGCTTTGGGGTAGCCCCCCAAAGCACCCTGTCCCCATGTTGATGGGGACAGGGGCCTTGCCCGGTGGTTGTGGGGGTCTGCGGGCGGGGGGATTTTAGGTGTTTACATGTTTAAAACTTTAAACTCTAAAAAATTACTTAGAACCCCAAAACATTATATATTGTTTTTTTTCTAACACCCTAGAGAATAAAATGGCGGTCATTGCAATACTTTTTTTTGCACCGTATTTGCGCAGCGGTCTTATAAGCGCACTTTTTTTGGAAAAAATTCACTTTTTTGAATAAAAAAATAAGACAACAGTAAAGTTAGCCCAATTGTTTTTTATATTGTGAAACATAATGTTACGCCAAGTAAATTGATACCCAACATGTCATGCTTCAAAATTGCGCCCGCTCGTGGAATAGCGTCAAACTTTTACCCTTAAAAATCTCCATAGGCGACGTTTAAAAAATTCTACAGGTTGCATGTTTTGCGTTACAGAGGAGATCTAGGGCTAGAATTATTGCTCTCGCTCTACCGGTCGCGGCAATACCTCACATGTGTGGTTTGACCACCGTTTTCTAATGCGGGCGCTACTCACGTATGCGTTCGCTTCTGCGCGTGAGCTCGTCGGGACAGGGCGCTTTAAAATTTTTATTTATTTATTTATTTTATTTTACTTTATTTTATTTATTTTTTCACTGTTTTAAAAAAAAAAAAATTTGAATCACTTTTATTCCTATTACAAGGAATGTAAACATCCCTTGTAATAGAAAAAAGCATGACAGGTCCTCTTAAATATGAGATCTGGGGTCAAAAAGTCCTCAGATCTCATATTTAGACTAAAATGCAAAAAAAAAAAAAAAAAAAGTTGTTTAAAAAAATGACACAAAAAAAAGAGAAGTGGGCGGAGCCGATGTAATGACGTCGCTCCGGCCGTCCTATGGTATAGAGACGGGTGGGCGCCATCTTGGCCTCACTCGTCTCTATACCCAGGCACAGAAAGGACCCGATCGCCTCCGCCGCTACCGACGGCTCCGGTAAGCGGCGGAGGGCGCGGGAGAGCGGCGGGAGGGGGGGTGGCACCTCTCCCGCCGCCGATAACAGTGATCTCGAGGTGAATCCGCCACAGAGACCACCATTATTGTGTACAGAAACGCCGGCCCTAAAGATGGATACCTTGGTTGTGGCAGCAGCTGCTGCCGTTACCGAGATATCCATCTTTAAAGTAATGACGTATATATACAGTGGCCGGTCGTTAAGTGGTTAACAAGGGGACCCCCAAATCCTGGCCTCCCCCCGTGTGAAATGGCAAGACACAGCTTGGGGACAAGTCCTTTATTAACTGCTTGCCCACCGTGCTATAGCCAAATGACGACTGCAGGGCGTACTATGACATCCTCCCAGAATCCCGCTCTCGCGCGCCCCCGGGAATGTCCGTGACTGATAGTGGCTGCTTACCATGTGATCGCTCTGTCAAATGACGGAGCGATCACTTGTAAACAAACTGGCATCATGTCCGGCTCCTCTCTCCCCTCCCCGTACCTATTGGTACAGTGAGAGGGGAGAGATCAGTGGCAGCAACGCTATGGGCTGGATGTGTAGTGCCCACAGCGCTGATATGTGCCCATTCCAGCCATCCATCCATCCATACCCAGCCATCCATTCTCAGCATACCCATCCATACTCAGCATACTCATCCATCGATCCATGCTCACCCATCCATACTCAGCATACTCATCTATCCATCCATTCTCAGCCATCCATACTCAGCATACCCATCCATAATCATCCATAAATCCATGCTCACCCATCCATACTCATCCATCCATCCATGCTCAGCCATCCATACGCAGCCATCCATGCTCAGCATACCCATCCATACATGCTCAGCCATCCATACTCAGCATACTCATCCATCCATCCATGCTCAGCCATCCATACTCATCCATCCATCCATGCTCAGCCATCCATACGCAGCCATCCATGCTCAGCATACCCATCCATACTCAGCATACTCATCCATCCATCCATGCTCAGCCATCCATACTCAGCATACTCATCCATCCATCCATGCTCAGCCATCCATACTCAGCATACTCATCCATCCATCCATGCTCAGCCATCCATACTCAGCATACTCATCCATCCATCCATGCTCAGCCATCCATCCATCCTCAGCAATACTCAGCCATCCCATCCACCCCCATCCATAATTAGCCATACCCATCCATACTCAGCCATACCCAGCAATACCCAGCAGTACCCAGCCATTCTCAGCCATACTCAGCCGTACTCAGTTGTACTCAGTGGTATCCAGCCATACTCAGCCGTACCCAGCCATCCCATCTATACCCAGCCACACTCAGACGTACCCATCCGTACTCAGCCGTACCCGGCCATACTCATTCATGCTCAGCCATCCACGGCTCATCCATACCACATCAGTTATCATCCATGCCACATCCATGCCACTACAGTGCCTCACAAAAGTGTAATAGGTAGTCAAATTAGATTTTAAACTTATGTCCCTAGAACACTTGACGGTGCTCCCTGCATGTTGGTCCTCTGTATGTGGCCACGCTGTGGAAAAGTCTCACACATGTGGTATCGCCGTACGCAGGAGGAGTAGGAGAATCTATTTTGGGGTGTCATTTGTGGTATGTATATGCTATGTGTTAGAAAAATTGTGTAAATGGACAACGTTGTGTAAAAAAAAATGTGTTTTCATTTTCTTTACACATTTTCCAAAAACTTGTAGAAAAAAATGACATGTTCAAAAGACTCATTATGCCTCATAGATTATACATTGGGTTGTTTTCTTTCCAAAATGGGGTCATTTTTGGGGCGTTTCTATTGTCCTGGTTCTCCGCGTACACACGGTCGGACTTTTCGTCTACAAAAGTCCGACAGCCTGTCCGACAGACTTCCGGCGGACTTTCGGCGGACTTGCAGCAGACTTTCTAACGAACGGACTTGCCTACACACGACCACACAAAAGTCCGACGGATTCGTACGTGATGACGTACACCGGACTAAAATAAGGAAGTTCATAGCCAGTAGCCAATAGCTGCCCTAGCGTGGGTTTTTGTCCGTCGGACTAGCACACAGACAAGCGGATTTCGGGGTCCGTCGTAGTTACGACGTAAAGATTTGAAGCATGTTTCAAATCTAAAGTCCGTCGGATTTGAGGCTGAAAAAGTCTGCTGAAAGTCCGGAGAAGCCCACACACGATCGGATTACCAGCCAGCTTTAGTCCGTCGGCGTCCGTTGGACTTTTGTAGACGAAAAGTCCGACCGTGTGTACGCCCCATAAGAGGTAGTCAAGAAATTATATGTGTAATTCATGCTCCAAGAACGCCTGATGGCCCTCCCTGCATGTTGGGGCTCTGTATGTGGCCACGGTGTGTAAAAGTCTCACACATGTGGTATTGCAATACTCAGGAGGAATAGTAGAATGTGTTTTGGGGTGAAATTTGTGCTATGCATATGCTGTGTGTGAGAAAAAAAAATCTTGATTTTGCAAAGAATTGTGGGAAAAAAATTACAACTTAAAAAAACTCACCATGCCTCTTACTAAATACCTTAGAATGTCTACTTTCCAAAAAAGGGTCATTTGAGGGGTATTTGTACTTTCCTGGCTTGTTAGGGTCTCAAGAAATGAGAGGCCGTCAGTACTTCAGGTGTGATCAATTTTCAGAGATTGGCACCATAGCTTGTGGACTCTATAACTTTCACAAAGACCAAATAATATACACCGATTTGGGTTATATTTACCAAAGATATGTAGCGGTATAAATTTTGGCCAAAATATATGAAGAAAAATTACTAATTTGCAAAATTTTATAAGCGAAGAAAAATGCTATTTCCTTTCGCATCATGGCAGCATACACTTTGGGTTGTGACTCCGCCCCCACAACCTGATAGGACCACATAAGTATAAGTTGCAAAAAGGGCCCCCGCCCCAGTATTCTCTTATTTTTCCTCACCTGCCAGGACCGAACGGATTAAGAAGCACCCCCTTACCGCTTCGCCCCAGCCAGGTTCTAGCCTCTCCTGGGTGGTAGTCCTTACCTGTACAGCCTCTAAACGAGCTAGATGGAAGGAGCCCCACTCTGGTGATCTCAGGGGTACATCAGCGGCTTTAGTATAAGCCTTAAACAGGCTTCGTTGTTGTGCAGTGGTCTCCAAGATTCTGTTTTCCTTCACTGGGATTCCTGTGCCTTGTAGTCCCTCAGTGAGGATCCATGGATGGCGCCGAGTGCCTCGGCACTTCCACGGATGCGCATTGCACGGCTTCATGGCGTTCTCGTCGTTTCGCCAGGCTCCAAGATGGCGCCGGGCGCGGCTTTACTGCACATGCACGAGCGGGACGTGACCTCGGCGGCCAGGGTGGCAGCTTTAAAAACCTCCTGATGCACTTTTTCTCTGCTCCTGCCAGTTCACTGTGTGTTTGGCTACCTGTGTGCTCTGTCTGCGGTCCTGGTGTTTCCCCCTTCTGGGTAAGTGGCTGTCTTATCGCATGTACACTCTTTTCTTGCCTTACTCTGCAGGTTCTTACCTTCCTATCTCTCTTAGGTGAATCATTCTTTTTCTCTATGGAGGCCGCTGCCCCAGCAGATCACCATCAGCCTAATAGGTAAGGGGGGAGGATCCTTTTGGTAAGTAGTGAAGATTGAAAAAGAGAGCAGGATTCCACTAACGCTGCCTAAATTGGTCAGCCCTATCAGGTCCTCAAGATCGTCCAAATCAAGACGAAGAGAGACCTTGCACAGGAGAAGCCGCTCCGGCCACAGACGAAGCCGCTCACGCGGAAGAAGTTGCTCAGGCCACAGGGGAGGTCGCAGAAGGAGTCGATCCAGATCCTACTCAAGACATAGCCGCTCTTATCGCAGAAGATCCCCTGCACGCAGACACACGTCACCAGTGCACCCCTCCCGTCCTGTCGGGAACGCTTGCTGGGTTTGCGGGGCTATCGCCCTACCAGATAAACTAGCTTGTCGCAGATGCATCAACTAAGCCACCAAAGGGAAAGAGCCGGACGCCATAGAGCTCTCTGGAGTCTCAACTCTGCAAGTCTCAACTCCTGATGCGGAGTTTACAGCCCAAATCGCCTCACCCACTCATCCCAGTACATCAAGGGAGCAAGAACTCCCGTCTGACACCGAAGAGCTGGAAACATCAGCAGGATTCAATTTTTCGCTAATAGAACCATTTGTTAAATCGGTCAAGGAAGCGATAAACTGGGAGGAGCCCAAGGAGACCCAACAAAAACAGAGGAAATATTTCCCAAATCTCAAAAGAGTTCCAGAGGCTTTCCCGTTCATCAACAAGTTAGATGAGCTGATCAAGGAGGAATGGCAGAATCCTGAAAAGAAGACTAGTCTAACTAACAGACTTGCCAAACTGTACCCGCTCAAGGAGCCCAAGGTGTCCCCTCTAGTCTCCCCTCCAGTAGCAGACGCATCCTTGATGCGTCTAGCTAGACATGTAACGCTCCCTAACGAAGACGCGGTGACATTTAGAGACATGCTCGATAGAAAAGTTCACACTAGCCTTAAAAAAGCTTACGTATTTGTGGGAGGTGCCTGCAGACCAGCCGTGGCACTGGCAGCGGTGGGAAGAGCTATCTCCAGTTGGTCCTCAAGCACTGCAAAACTGCCTCCCTTCAGATGCAATCTCCCGGAGAGATACAGGGATGCAAAATTCTATAGGCCTGGGAAGGAATATAGAAGGAGCTGGAAGAACCCTCAGACGTCCTTCCTTAAATTCTAGAAACCCAAATCCCCCGCCTCCGGCGACCAGAAGTCCTTTTGAAGGTGCACTCGCCCAGCCAGCGGTAGTGGGTGCCAGACTCACAAAGTTCAGGCTGGTTTGGGTGGAAACAATAAAAGACCCATGGACGGTGGCCACCATCCAATTCGGACACAGATGGTCGTTCAAAAGCACCCCCCAAGGGATCAGTTTTGCTTAACCAAACTACCACCATCCTGGGAGAAAAAGCTGTCATTAATCCAGTACATTCAGGATCTTCTTCAAAAACAGGCAATAGTGGAGGTTCCGCTAACACAAAGAGGCAAAAGCTTCTACTCACCGTCAAAAAGAAGTCAGGGGATTTGCGTCCGGTCTTGGACCTGAAAAACCTCAACCGATCAATATGGCTAGAGTGGTTTGAAATGGAAAGCCTACAGTCGATCCTCCAAGCAATAAACCTCGGAGACTGGATGAGACTTTCAATCGACCTCCAGGACGCATATCTGCATATCCCTATCCATGCCGCATTCCAGAAATTCCTTTGTTTCACATTAAACCATCTGCACTTCCAATTCCGAAGCCTCCCGTTCGAGATTTCTACCGCACCCAGGACATTTACGAAGGTCCTGTTACCCGTAATAGCTTACTTGAGGGAGAAAGGACTAAGGGTCCACCATTACCTGGACGATATCCTGCTTCTCTCAGATGGCCAGGAGTCTCTCATCCAACATGAGGAAATCTAGTCTCCACACTGCAGGGTCTAGGGTGGCTAATAAATTGGAAGAAAAGCAATATCCAGTCCACCCAGAGAATGGTCTTCCTGGGAGCAGAACTGGACACCAGGGCGAATACAGTGGAGCTGTCTTCAGAAAAAATACCTCTCCTAATCCAGAGAGTGGGGAAGTCAATCTCAACCACAACATTACCAGCCAGAGCATGCCTCAGTATCTTAGGCTCACTATCAGCGACCATTCCAATGGTCCAATGGGCACAATGGAACTCAAAACCCCTCCAAATCTCCTTTCTGCACCAGTGGGATGGCACATCTATGTCCCAGCCGATCTCCATCTCAGAGGAGGTCAAGCAATCACTACGATGGTGGACACGGCCTCACAACTTGAAGAGATGCAAGCACATAGTCACAACTCTGCAGGAGACAGTGACCTCAGATGCCAGCATGGAGGGGTGGGGGGCACACTATCAGAACTACGCGGCTCAGGGCCGCTGGCCTTTCAGGTCACAGGATTCAGTTTCGAACATGCTGGAAATGAAGGCAGCATTCCAAGTTCTCTTTGCCTTTAGCCCTCACCTGAGGGGGAAGCAGATCCTTCTGAGAATGGACAACAGAGTGGCTGTCGCCTACATCAACAGGCAGGGGGGCACCAGAAGCAACTCCATGATGCAGGAGGTCCGTCCTGTTATAGAATGGGCACAGCTGAACGTCAGACTTGAGGGTGGTTTACGTCCTGGGAGCCCAGAACCTCTTGGCCGACTCACTGAGCAGGAGCTTCATCTCCAACAACGAGTGGTCCCTGAGTCCCCAGGCATTCGCTCTCATATCTCGGACCTGGGGATCACCGGATATAGATCTTGCAGCAACACCAGCAAATACGAAATGCCAGAGATTCTTGTCAAGAATTCCCTTTCCTACAGCAGAGGGAACGGATTGCCTCCAACACCCCTGGAATTTTCACATGGTCTATATCTTTCCCCCGACTCCACTCATAGCCAGATTCCTTCTAAGGCTCAAGAGATCAATGGCATTAGTAATTGCAGTGATCCCCTTTTGGCCGAGGAGGCCATGGTTCACCACTCTCCTGCAACTGAACGCGACAGACCCGCTCCCTCTCCCGTTATCGGCAGACCTGCTCTTCCAGGACCATCTATTTCACCTGAACCCGGAAAAGCTACATTTGATGGCCTGGAGACTGAAAGGGCTAGGTATTTAGATCAAGGCTGTTCCCAAAAGGTGGCGGACACCTTACTCCAGGCCAGGAGATCTACCACCAACAACACCTACAGGAGGGTCTGGGAAAAATTTGTTGCCTTTACTCAGCAGCAAGGCTGGGACTCATCCTCCCCTTCGGTATCACAAATTGTAGAATTTCTACAGTCGGGCCTAGAAAAAGGTCTTAGGTCAAGCACCCTGAAGGTCCAAGTATCGGCCCTATCCGCCTTGACAGGAGTTAAATGGGCACAAGATCCCCTTATTATCCAGTTTCAAAGGGCCTGCCTAAAACTAACGCCTCCTAGAAAACGTTCCTTCCTAGTCTGGGACCTCTCAGTTTTTCTGGAAGCCCTTTCCAAGAAACCTTTCTTCCCACTCGAGAACATCTCCCTCTCCATAACATTGGCTAAAATGGTGTCAGAGATGCAAGCTTTACTGGCCAATGAATGTACCTGATCGTTTACCCAGACAGATTAGTCCTGAGGCCTTCAGATCGCTTCATCCCCAAAGTATCCTCATCCTTCCATTTCAACCAAGAGATTAATCTCCCAGCACTTGTCACGGATCAGGGTACCCCCCATCCATTAGACGTCAAGGGCAACATCTGGGAGTACCTCTCGGGCAACCAGATCCATCAGAAAAACGGACAGTCTTCTAATAATCCCACATGGATTCAAGAGAGGTCAGGTGGCATCTTCACGCACCATTGCGTCATAGCTAGTAAAAGCCATCAGGAAGTCTTATTCGCTAAGTAACCATCAGATACCTGAGGGCTTAAAGGCACATTCCACCAGGGCAGTGGCAACTTCCTGGGTGGCCTACTGTAGAGTCTCGGCAGAAACCATTTGCAGAGCGGTCACCTGGTCTTCCAAAAATACCTTTATTTCTCATTATAAGGTGGATTCCGCTCGCTTATCCACAGTGGATTTCGGAAGAACAATTATCCAGGCCAACTCTTCTATTCTTTGTTAATAAACTTAATTTGCATTCCCACCCAGTTGCGAGTTATTCCCCAAAATGTATGCTGCCATGATGCGACAGGAAAACGGAAAATTGTATACTCACCTTTACGTAATTTTCCTTTCCTGTAGCATCTTCATGGCAGCATACAATCGCCCACCCTTCTGAGGTGATGTGTATATATACAGAGAATACTGGGGCAGGGGGCCCTTTCTGCAACTTATAGTCATGGGGTCCTATCAGGTTGTGGGGGCGGAGTCACAACCCAAAGTGTATGCTGCCATGAAGATGCGACAGGAAAGGAAAATTACGGAAAGGTGAGTATACAATTTTCCGTTTTTTTACAGAATTTTCATTCTTTTTTCTTTTATAGCGCAAAAAATAAAAAAACTCAGTGGTGATTAAATACCACCAAAAGAAAGCTCTATTTGTGTGAAAAAAGGACAAACATTTCATATAGGTACAGTGTTGCATGACTGAGTAATTGTCATTCAAAATGTGAGAGCACCGAAAGCTGAAAATTGGTCTGGTTAGGAAGGGGAGTTTAAGTGCCCAGTGGGTAAGTGGTTAAAAAATAAAAAAATAAAAATGTCCCACAATGTCCATTCATCTTCTTCATGCCGCAACGAACTGAAAAAGAAAAAAAAAAACGATCCTCCTCTATGGGAGGCTCCTGCCGTGTGCCGCTTCATCGCAGTTATATAAGAACTGTGTAAGAAGGTGATGAAGCGTCACACAGAGGATAGTTTGTTTTTTTTCTTTTTTGGTCCGTCGCGGCGTGAAGAAGAAGATGAATGGACATCGTGGGACATTTTTATTTTTTTATTTTTTAATAAAGGACTTGTCCCCAAGCTGTGTCGTTTTTAACATTTTGACAATTTTTTTGTGAAATGGTAGGGGTACTTGTACCCCATTACCATTTCACACGGGGGGGAGGCTGGGATCTGGGGGTCTCCTTGTTAAACAGGGCTTCTAGATTCCGATAAGCCCCCCACCAGCAGACCGCCACAGCCACCGGGCAAGGGTTGTGGGGATGAGTCCCTTGTCCCCATCAACATGGGGACAAGGTGCTTTGGGGGGCATCTTCCCCATGTTGAGGACATGTGGCCTGGTACAGTTCAGGAGGGGGGGCTCTCTCATCCCCCCCTCTTTTCCTGCGGCTAGCCAGGTTGCGTGCTCGGATAAGTGTCTGGTATGGATTTTGGGGGGGCCCCTATGCCATTTTTTTTATTTCGGTGCACGGCTCCCCTTAGAATCCATACCAGACCTGAAGGGCCTGGTAAGGATTTTAGGGGGACCCCCACGCAATTTTTTTTTAAATTTTGGTTAGGGGTTCACCCTTAATATTCATACCAGACCCAAAGGGCCTGGTAATGGACTGGGGGGGATCCCATGCTCTTTTTTTCAATGAGTTTTATCTATAGTGCCGAGACCCGACAATTCATTACAGCCGCGATCAGTTTTAAATGACAATTTTTCCTTTAGAAATGTAATTTTGCTGTGGTACTGTTCTAAACACGGAAAAAATGCGCCACTTTACAAGCATACTATAGACACCCTCCAGGCATGGTATTTAAAGGAATATTTCATTTTTATTGTTTCACTTTAAGCATTAAAAAAAAAAATCACTGCTCCCGAAAAAACGTCTGTTTAAAAAAAAAATGTTTGCATTGATACATGCTCCCTGGGGCAGGACCAGGGTCCCCAAACACTTTTTATGACAATAACTTGCAAATAAGCCTTTAAAATGAGCACTTGATTATTCAAATGGGATGTTAGTGTCCCATAGACTTTAACGGTGTTCCGGCGGCTTTCGAACTTGCCCCGAACACCACATATTGTTCAGTGTTCGCAGAACATCTGAACAACCAAAGTTCGTCCCGAACTTATGCTCGGGCCAAACCGCTCGCCCATCCCTATTGAAAAGGGACACCAACATAGTTGTATCTTTGATCTTGAAAACTAAGGGATAATAGTGTTGTGATAACTTGCACAAATAAAAAAGAAAAAAACATAATAATATTATTCTTGATATCACTAGAAAAAAAAAGCCTTTGAAAATTTGTTTGCAATAACTCCATCAGTATCACCAGCAAAGCAGCTTCATTATTATCCCATTAAAGAAGAAGAGAATTGTGGGCTGCATTTGGAGATTTCATAATTTGCCACATCACAAATGTTAATTTTCCATTACAAACGCTAGTTTACAAGACCGACCGCTTCTGCTTCCGAGAATGCGCGTTTGTACTTTGGACTTTTGTTTGATGGACTTGTGTACACACAATCGGAAAATCCGACAACACACATTTGTTGGTGGAAAATTTGAAAACATGCTAGCCAACATTTGTTGGTGGAAAGTCCGACAACAAATGTCTGATGGAGCATACACACAGTCGGATTTTCCGCCAACAGCCTGATATCCAACATTTCCCGTCAGAAAGTCCAATCGTGTGTATGGGGCTTTAGAGTGTTAGAAAACAAGGGAGTTCTTCCTATGGAGATCATTGATCTTGTATGTCCTGGCACAGGTAATTCCCACACAGGTCCAGTGTTTGCACTAATTGTGAAGGAGCTAATTGTATAGTAATACATGCTTTTCAGAAGTTTCTTGAAGGAGGTCAGGCTATTTCTTCTTCTTATCAAGTTGATATGCCATCTGTACTTCAAAAGCTCTGCGATGTCCTGTCTGTTAGCTATCTGCAAGGAGTGCTGTATCACATCAGTAAGAGCCAAGTGGAAATTCCACCAAGGGCAAAAGGAGTGCTCTGAGTAGCCTCCAGTATTGCCCCTGAGCTGCTCGGGGATGGAAGTTATGTCCTCATGGCAACTCCTGAAGAGATGATGAACAAAGTAGGGTGAATGGTGATTCTTGAGAGAAAGGACTGGAGAGCTAGAGTTGAATTACCTACAGTTATGACTGTGAAAAATTGTTCTCCCTATCCTGTCATAATTGGTCATCACCAAGTTGTAGCTTCACACAAATAGAGCTGTCTTTTGAAATTTATCACCACTTGGTTTTTATTTTTCGTTATATAAAAATACTAAACATTTTGGAATAAAACCCAATATTTTCTACTTTCTGTTATAAAACATATCCAAAAAAAATCAAATTTCAAAGTTTTTGGAACATGACAAAAAAAAATGTTTGCTTTTTTCACACATGCCATGGATATATGTGGGGTATATTTTTGGGAGCCTAGCCGTGTATGGGGGCTAAAAACCAATGACCAAATTTAGGTTTTCAAAGGGCGCAATTTCCTCATTTCACTTCCTGAACACCTATCGCAATTTTGGAGCCCCAACAATGTAAGGAGAGGCATGTTGAGTCCATGGAATTTTTTTAAAATTTTTTTTGCCACAAGTTTTTTTTTTTTACACAAAGTTGTAACTTTAATGAGATATTTCTCACACATACCAGGGGTATATGTGGAATTACGCCTCAAAACACATTTTGCTAAATCTCCTGAGTATGGGGATACCACATGTTTGAGACTTTTTGGGGGCCTAATCGCGTATAGTAGCCCAAAACAATGACCACCTTCAGACTTTCAAAGGGCTTAATACTCCAATACTTTGGAGTGTCTACTTTTCAAAAAGATAATTTGGGGGGGTGTTTTGTACTATCCTGGCATTTCAGTTTCTCCGAAACTCTGATAGGTAGTCAGGAAGTAAAATAAGGAAATTAGCCCTTTGAAGGCCTGAAGGTGGTCATTGGTTCTTGGGTTCCTGTATGCGGCTAGGCTGCCAAAAAGTCTCTCACATCTGGAATCCCCATACTTGGGAGAAGTAGCAGAATGTGTTTTTAAGAAGTCACGTGACTAGTGACAAAACTCGTTGGGTGGAGCCAGTGACGCCACATGATTCAGGACAATAAAAAGCCTTCAAACCACATGGAGCCCCCCTGACAGCCGTCATCATGCCTGCTGATGCTGGCTGTCGGCGAGGCACCCTGCAGTTTAACCGATTCAGCCCCGGAAGATTTTACCCCGTTCCTGACCAGAACACTTTTTGCGATTTGGCACTGCGTTGCTTTAACTGACAATTGCGGGGTCGTGCGATGTTGCACCCAAACAAAATTGTCGTCTTTTTTTCCAACACATAGAGCTTTCTTTTGGTGGTATTTGATCACTTCTGTGGTTTTTAATTTTTGCGCTATAAACAAAAAAAGAGCGACAATTTTGGAAAAAACGCATTATTTTTTACTTTTTGCTATAATAAATATCTCCCAAATATATATATATATATATATATATATATATATATATATATATATATATATATATATATATATATATAAAAACTTTTTTCCTCAGTTTAGGCTGATATGTATTCTTCTACATATTTTTAGTAAAAAAAATCGCAATAAGCGTATATTGATTGGTTTGCGCAAAAGTTATAGTGTCTACAAAATAGGGGATAGTTTTATGGCATTTTTACTATTATTTATTTTTTTACTAGTAATGGCGGCGATCTGCGATTTTTATCGGGACTGCGACAGTATGGCAGACACATTGGACATTTTTGACACTATTTTGGGTCCATTGTCATTTATACAGCGATCAGTGCTATAAAAATGCATTGATTACTGTGTAAATGCCACTGGCAATGAACCACTAGGGGGCGATGAAGGGGTTAAGTGTGTCCTAGGGAGTGATTCTAACTGTGGGGGGATGGGCTTCAAGTCACATGACAACGATCACTGCTCTCGATGACAGAGAGCAGTGATCTCTGTCATGACACAAGCCAGAATGGGGAAATGCCTTGTTTACATAGGCAGTTCCCCGTTCTAAAGCTCTGTGACACGATCGCCGGGAGACCAGCGGACATAGAGTCCCCCGGTCCCATGGGCACAGTCACACTGTGCGCAGTGGGCGGCCATTTGCACACCGCTGCCATTGTGCCGACGTATATCGGCGTGCGGCGGTCGGCAGCTGGTTAAATGCTTTTTATTGTCCTGAATCATGTGAGTACCTTTTGGTGTTTTTAACACTAAATGTGTACTAGCAGTATTCATGCTATGTGTGGCCTATGTTCCTTTTGATCTATGGCGGCTGTCTGAGTTGGATCCAAAGTTGTGGCATTGGTATTGGGGAATATCATATGTTGAAACCCAATGGACCCTACTGATCCCATTTAGAGACACCCAGAGGGGTCCATTATTTCTCATGTGTGTTTGATCTCTGTAATTGGGGATCACAACCATCTGGTAAGAGGCTAAATGAGGGTGGACGGCACATGTCTATGGTGGAATTCCTTAACAATTCACGTGGTTTGCTACCTGGTGGGATATATCATTATCCTGAGAAGAATTAGATAAACTTTCATTCCACTTTATGCTTTCATTGCTATTGACACATGGACTTATTTCCATATTGAACTTTATGGACTATTCAATTCACTGTTTGATTGTACATTGATAAATTTTCAGTATTGTATTTCTTGCATAGTAGCCAGAACTATTATGTATATACAGTATATGTTTTCACATCACTTTTGGTATTCGGGTGATATATAGGTGCAGCTCTTTGATAACTCATTACACAGTGCAGAAACAGACTTTAAAAAATGCTCATATCTATGCCTGGCAATTGCAGCAGAGAACATGGGCATATAATGAATCAGGTCTGTGGACAAATATGACTGCAATTCATTCATTTTTGTAATGCTCATGTTAAGGGGTTAGGCCCAAAAAGTTTTACATTTTGAAACCATGACAGGTCGTCGAATGGTCTGCCAAGGTATGAATTTGGGTTGATGTCTTGTAGGGCATAAACATTAGTTTGGTCTACAATCAAATTGTAGAAGTCTTCAGTGAAAAAACAGCTAAAATAAATTAGGGGCGTTGTTAAGTTCACTGTTTCCACCCGAACCCCAGGCTGGGCTATGAATGGGGGGATAATGGGTGCTGCTGAATCTGGGGGAAGCCAATTTGGTTTTGCAAGCAGCTCTGGAAGGCTACTATGGGTTCCATGGGCATGTGCTCTAATTCTTGGCGGCTGTTGGATGCTACTAGCGCTAGCCACCTCACTAGCTTGTACTGCACTTCTGGTGCTCACCATTTCACCATGAGATACTGAAGTGCTGGTGTCTAAAAGGCCACGATGTACTAGTCCCCTGGTGCTTGTCAGATCACCAAAAGGTAGTACAGTGCTAGTACTGGCACTCTGCTGCATATGAGCATAACTATGCAATTCTAGCACCTCAGCAACCCGGGGTCAGATACTCCTGGCTTT
Source organism: Aquarana catesbeiana (assembly GCF_042186555.1). Classification (NCBI taxonomy): domain Eukaryota; kingdom Metazoa; phylum Chordata; class Amphibia; order Anura; family Ranidae; genus Aquarana; species Aquarana catesbeiana. The sequence continues at coordinate 402,956,542 of NC_133328.1, read as the reverse complement.
AGCAGGGACCTGTTCTCCATTGTCTGAGCTAGCTGTCAGGGTGCCGCTGCTTTCTACAGGTTCGTATTCTGAGCCAGATTCTAACAGTGAGGACTACCCTTTTCTCTCATCTGTAATGTTCTTTACTAGAGCACCATTTTGGGACATTTTGGACGCTAAATTTACAGGCACTTAGTGCGACTATGGCAAAAAGAGCTCCTGGCTGTCAGGGACTGCTTGCTTGCTTGCTAGAAATAAAATTAGCCGCTTGTGCTAGGAGAGATCAGACCTGATCTTGGCAACACTGCCATTTGTGTACAATGTATCAGAGTTGGCAGTGATCAGAAAAATTATGCTGACACTGCACTTGTTTTGGGGGATGGGGGGGGTCTAAACGAAAGTGCTTTCAGGTATCGGGACTGATCCTGCTAACGCTTTGTTTTTGGGGACACTATACCAATGGGTACACTAGTATAGTTCTGATCGTGATCAAAATACTGATCCGTTCAGACACTATGCTAGCAATAGCGGTGATTAGTGACGTATAGTGTTCGGGCAATTTAGCGCTAACTGACCTTGGCTAGGAGAGATGCTAAATGACTGTGAAGCTATCACTACACTAATATAGTTACACTATATTAGTGTAGTGCTATCATTACACTAATATAGTGATCAGTGATAAATGCTGTACACTGACACTGTACTAATGACACTGGCTGGGTGACAGGTGTGATCAAAGGGTTAATGGAGGGCGATTAAGGGGTTAAATGTGCCTAAAAAGTGTGTGTGGGTGCAAATGCTCTGCTTTTATTCACTGTAGTCTTTCTGGAAGGGCTCAGGAAGAGAAAAACCCAGAACATCCTGTGTCTGTTTACTGACAAGACATATGATTGTTCTGTCATTGGCAACAGCCAATTAGCATGTCCCAGCTGAAAATCATTGTCTGGGACCTGCTGACAAACTTGTGCTGTAACCAATGACAGCACACGCCAGCGGGGGGCGCACACATACATGCCTGAAAACCACGGAAGTCCCAGCCAATGTACAGGTATGTGGTCCAGTGCGGCTGTACCACTCACCTGCAGTATAACTACTGTGGGTGGGTGGCAAATAGTTAAAAAATAAAAACTTTGCATGTCTCTTCTGTCAGAAATCAACTTTACCTGTACCTGTTCTTGATATCTGTAAGATGCTGAGAGTTCAGCAAGGTACTTGGATAATATAATTCCAGCACCAAAGGTTCAGAGGGTGTCATATTTGGAGGATCTAAATATTTGTGTAAATTTGTGACTTTAAATATATCTCCAATGGTTTTACAAACAAAGAATATGTAGAGTCCCCAGAGACCATTAGGTTTGAGTCGAGGCGTTTCACACCCAATGGTCTCCGGGGACTCTACAGTTAAGGCTCCACGCACACTAGCTTAAAAATCGCTGCTTCTGCAGGAGTTTTGTGTTTTGCCTATAGAAGCAGCTCAGTGTTATCCTATGTGTCCATACACATTAGGATGAGTACAGGCAGATTTTGAGCTCAGCGTTTTGTGGCAGGAAAAAACACTTCTGGTTGCATTTCTGATTGGAGCTTTCTGGCAGAAAAAATGCTAAAATCTTATAAACTCACCTAAACTGTGTACAAAAACGCTCTAAATGAGTGTTTTGTTCTGCCAAGGGAACTGGCGGGTTTTTTTTAAGCCCAGTGTGCATGGAACCCTACACTACTTATGTAACTGGAGTCGTGTTTACATTTTTAAAGATTTGATATATTTTTAATATGTATGAATACAGATGTTAAATTACTTTTAATAATGTTTATTCTTTGTTTGTAAAAACATTGGAGCTATATATAAAGTCCCTTTTATTTTGGTCTTGCACTTTATTAGGGATGATATTCTCCAATGGAATTATGCATTATATCATACCACTCCCCTACTCCATTTAACTGTCATATTTAGAGGAGCACAAACTTTGACGTGAATTTGGAGAGTTTCAACTTTCCATCTAATACATCTTCTGCTCTTGTTGTTTTAATTTTGGATAGTAAAACATTTTTTGTCTGACAGTAAATACCTTATACAGCCCACTTCCTGTTTCTTGTCTGGTAAAAAAGCCTAGGCTTAAGACATCATGCACAGCTCTCTCTCTAACTCCTGTGAGAGTTTGCCAGGAAGGGAGGGGGGGTGAGCCATAAGAGGGCCAATGAGAGCTGCAGAGCTGGACCTCTGTGTGTCTGTGTAAATCCAGGAAGTGAACAGACAGCAGCTTCAGCTGCCCACAGTTAAAATGGTTGCAGCCAGACTCAGTGGAGGGAGATTTCTGCAGTATATTTGGCAACTACAGATCCACAGTATATATAAAATAATATGCAAAGTGGTTGGAGGGAAGCTTCAGAATGGCAAACATGTTTTTATTACAAATTATGGGAGCAGACTGCAGTTCCTCTTTAAGGCCTGGTTCACACCTATGCAGGTTGCAGTTTGCATATTTTAGGTGCATTATGCATTTTTCAAAACACGTTTTTGATCCATTGAAGTCTATGGAACTAAAAACCAGAAAAAAGTCCCTGGCCCTTTCCATAAAATGCATAGATGTGAATGTGACCGATAGGAAACAACGTTAAATGGACTGTAGTGTGTTTTTTCAAAACTGAAAACGTACCAAAAAATGCATAGGTGTGAACCAGGGGTTACACCCTTATATGAAGCTGTTTAGCAGTGTTGCATGGCTGTGTTAGTTTAATTACTTAAGGACCAGAAGATTTTCCCCTTTAATGACCAGGCCATTTTTTGCGATTCAGCACTGCGTCACTTTAACTGACAATTGCGCGGTTGTGCGACAACGTACCCAAACAAAATTGATGTCCTTTTTTTCCCCAGAAATATAGCTTTCTTTTGGTGGTATTTGATCACCTCTGCGGTTTTTATAGCATCTACAAAACAGGGAATAGATTTATGGCATTTTTATTATTATTTTTTTTTTTTACTAGTAATGGCGGTGATCTGCGATTTTTAGCGGGACTGCGACATTGCGGCAGACAGATCAGACACCTAACTGACATTTTTGACACTTTTTTTGGGAACCAGTAACATTATTACAGTAATCAGTGCTAAAAATATGCACTGTTATTGTACTAATGACACTGGCAGGGAAGGGGTTAACATCAGGGGCGATCAAGGGGTTAAATGCGTTCCCTCAGTGTGTTTACTAACTGTATGGGGGACTGTGTGACTGGGGAAACAGACAGATCCGTCTTTCTGCATAGCAGAAAGACAGGATCTATATGATCTCCCCTGTCAGAACGGAGATTTGCTGTCAGGAAAAGGATTCACCCGTTGGTGGCGCTGTTGGTCCCGTGGATTGCAGTACCAGTGTCCACCAGCGGGAGTCTTCTTGCAGCCAGGATCTGTGATAAAGGATCTCACCTGCTGGTGGCACTGTCAGATCCATGGGCCGTAGAACCGGTGTCCACCAGCGGGTGTATTCCGGCAGTGTGGGGCAGGCAGCACCTCCTGCGCTCAGGTGTTACGTGAGGACAATTACTGGCAGTCTCATAAATACCCTGCAAGCCCTCATATGCTTGCCTTGGTATCTGTCTCCCTGCGCCCAGACCTTGCTACCTGTAATCCTGACCTTGAGCCTGCATCTGATCTGACCTGATCTGATCCAAACCCTATCCCGAGCCCATCCTGGACCTGTTCCTCCTGTTACCTAATTACCTTGGATCCCTGCCCTGCAGCCTATCCATCCATCCTCTCCCTGTCCTGTTGGTTTCCCATCATTACCCAACTGCTGATCTCCCTGTGTATGACCTCAGCCTGGCTTTTGTTTACGATTCCGGTATCTCCCATTTATTGTATATACTATTTGTTGTTTGTGGGTCTGTGGTTGGTTGTGCACTGTTTGTATTCACTTACTTGTCACCTATTTTAATAAACACCATTTTCATTCTGGTCTACTAATTCCCTGATATGTGCCTTGTTTACACAGGCAGATCCCTGTTCTGTCACTTCAGGGAACGATTGCGGGTGGCCAAGGGAGATCGAGTCCACCTACCTGCTGATTGGGTCCCCCGCTGGCCAGTGGGCGCCCTGTACGAGCCGACGTACAATGATGGCAATTCGCGGGAAGCAGCCACATTGCTGTAGTACAACTGCGGCGGCTGGTCCTTAAAAGGTTAATATGAAAGTAATCCTTTTGGAAAAAGAGCATGAGCAGAAAGATTTTTTAAAATAAAACGAGTGGGAAGTTTTTCAAGCAATAATGAATGTTGGCGTAATTATATTACAAGATGAATGACTGCTGAAATGCGGAGAGATAATTAGTAAAAAAATTACTTAGCGGATTTTCACACTAATTTATTGATTCATTATTTAATTAATTCATTTTTTCAAAGAACTGGAGAAAAAAAAGCTGACAAAAAAGTTCAGTTGTGCCCATATTGGCCAACCGAGTATCTAGGTATCATCTGCATACAGAGATATCTTGTCAACCACCACCCCCACCTGAATGCCTTCTAACGATGAGGCAGACCTAACATGGACCGCCAGAGGCTCTACTGCCAGTGCAAATAGGCCCGGGGGGAGAGCGGGCAGCCCTGCCTGGTACCTCGGGTCAGGGGAAAGGAGGCTGATAGGGAGTTGTTAGTTCGAATCCTGGCCCAGAGGTAGCGCCACTCCACTGAATTGAAGGCGTTTTCAGCATCCAGAGAGGCCACCACCCCCAAACTGTCCCCGTCCGCCCTCGATAGATAGGTAAGAAGCCTCCGGATATTAATGTCTGTTCCCCTACCCGGCAATAATCTGGATTGGTCTGTGTGTACCAGAGTGGTGATTACAGTGTTCAGTCAACCAGCCAGAACCTTTGCCAAAATTTTTGCATCCATATTAAGGCGGTAAATAGGCTGGTACGAGGAACACTGATCTGGGGTCTTCCCAGGTTTTAGAAGGACCATGTCAGAGAGGTTACCTCACCGTGGTGTGCATCGGGGTGCGCCGGTGCGCGCGTTCCTGCTCATCCTGGTGTGTGCGCTCCTGTCGGCACTGGTGTGTGCGACTCCGCTGGCCCTGGTGTGCGCGCCGGTGTTCAGGCGTGTGCGCGGGTGCGCGTTAGCGCGCGCGCTCCTTTGGGCACTGGTTTGCATCGTCCGGTGGATGCTTGTGTGCGCGCCGGTGTGCGGGTGCGCGCGCGGGTGTGTGCGTCGGTGCACGCGTGTGTGCGCCGTTTGGCACCACTCTGCCTATTTCGGTTGGCTGCACTCTCTGCTCGGTGCTGCCTGATCAACAGCTCTTCCGTGCCCTTGTTCCTGTTTCCTGTACCTGTACTTTGATCTCCTGACAAACCCGGCTTGCTTCTTGGACTCCTCTGAACTCTGCCCGCACCTGACCTCTGGCCTGTTTGACTACTCTTCTGCTTGCTCCTTTGTACCTCGTTGCCTGCCTGTTGTCGAACCCAGCCCGTATCCGGACCTCCCTGCTCTGCTCCTGCTCAGCTCCTGTTTGCCTGTGTTACAGCTTGCACCTTGCTGCTTAGGACTGTCTATTTACCAGCATCTGGACTCTATTACCAGCCTCCCATACCACTCCGCACTCCTGTGCTTCCTGTATACTCTACCAGGGGCCGCGAGTCGGACGCGTAAGGGAGTCTACCCTCTGCCCAAGTGGACTCGCCGGTCAGGTACGTAGAAGTCTGATAGTATCAGGCAGCAATGACCGAGTCCGGGCAGGGGGCTTCCCCCATGGATGAACTCTGCAGACATCTGGCGGGCCTTACCCAAGCGGTAAAAAGCCTACAGGGAGGCTATTCAAGATTGGAGGAACAAGTCCAGGCCCTGTCCTCGCCCACCAGTCCCCAGGGGACTTCGTCTGCCGGATTAACTTCCGCACCCTCCGTAGTTATGCTCCCTCCAGAGCCCAGAGTACCCATACCTGAAAGATTCTCCGGAGTCTGCAGCAAATACCGTGCTTTCCGAAACGCCTGTGAGCTCTACTTTGACTTGCAGCCCCGTACCTTCTCACTAGAAGCAACCAAGGTGGGCTTTGTCATTTCCCTGTTGTCCGGTGAGCCTCAAACCTGGGCCCACCGTCTCCTGGAGCAGAAGTCAGACTCTTCAGGAAGTCTGGATGCTTTCTTTCTGGCGATGTCTCAGCTCTACGAAGACCCCCAGCTGACTGCAACTGCTGAAGCCACATTGCACTCCCTCCGACAAGGCCGCAGGGCGGCTGAAGATTATGCAGTTGAGTTCAGACGCTGGAGCTCTGACACGGACTGGAACGATGCTGCCTTGCGTCACCAGTTTCGGATGGGATTATCTGACCCACTTAAGGATGAGCTGGCATGGGTTGGAGTGCCCCAGTCCCTGGATGAGCTCATCAGTCTCTCCATTCAAATTGACCGTCGCCTGAGAAAGCGACGCACCGAAAGGTCTACCAGTGCTTTTCGCCCCACCTGGATGCTCCCTTAAGTTCCCAGTCCCCCCAGTCGGCCCTCCGCTACATCAACTGCTCCAGTCCTAGATGCTCCAGAACCCATGCAGCTTGGCCTGCTTCGTCCTTCCCTTACCCCTGAGGAGAAGTTATGCAGACGTGCTCACAATTTGTGTCTGTAGTGTGAGGAATCCGGGCATTACGCAAGCGCCTGCCCCAACAAGACGCGTAAGTGCCATTCTACTTCTCGTATGTGTGCAACTGTCATACCTAAACCCAGTACTCACCTTGCTATCTCTATCACATTGCAGCTTCCAGGAAGGACTATCCTGGCATCAGTCATCATTGACTCCGGAGCATGCAGCTGCTTCATTGACCTGGTTTTTGCAGCCCAAGGCCTTGCTGTACACCTTGCAGATGGTTCCACCCTCAGTTCCGGTCCTGTCATACAGGAGACTGTCCCTTTACTAGCTACCATGGGCCCTCAGCACCAAGAACCATAATACCTGTATTAACTGGGCTACAGGGAAAATTGAGTTCCTCTCTGAGTACTGTCAACAGCATTGTCTGCGGGGAACGATCAGTAAGACTTCTCAACTTCTCTGCTTAGATTCAGATACAGAACTACGCCAATCTATCCCAGAACCCTACCAGGACTTCTCAGGATGTTTTCAGCAAAAAGGGAGCAGAGATCCTTCCCCCGCACAGACCTTATGACTGCCCAATAGAACTTCTACCCGGAACTGAGGTACCCTTCGGGAGGATCTTCCCATTAACTGAGCAGGAGTTAGACACAGTAAAGAAATATATTGATGAGAATCTGGAAAAAGGATTCATCCGCCCATCCACCTCCCCGGCCGGTGCCTGCATATTTTTTGTGGAAAAGAAGGATCACTCCCTTCGTCCGTGCATTGATTATCGGGAGCTAAATAAAATAACAATTAAAAACCATTATCAACTACCTCTGGTGCCTGAACTGTTCCAAAGGTTGGGAACCGCAACGGTTTTCACAAAACTGGATCTCCGTGGAGCTTATAATTTAATCCGTATCCAAGAAGGGGACGAATGGAAGACCGCTTTCCGTACTCGCTTTGGGCATTTTGAGTACCTCGTTATGCCCTTCGGTCTCTGAAATGCACCAGCAACGTTCCAACACTTCGCCAATTATATCTTTTGTGATTACCTGGACCTGTATGTTATTGTCTACCTTCACGATATCCTCATTTTTACCTCTTCATTGACTGACCACCGTAGGCACATCCGGAATGTCCTTGCTCGGCTCAGGCAACATGGACTGTATGCTAAACTCGACAAATGCGAGTTCGAACTCCAATGCATTCAATTTTTGGGTCTCATCTTTTCAGTCGAGGGCATCAGGATGGACCCTCAAAAGGTGTCTGTCATCCTGAACTGGCCTGCACCCACAGACAAAAAGGGGATTCAGCGCTTCATCGGGTTTTCCAACTTTTATCGGAAATTCATCAAGGACTTTTCTAAAATCATCACTCCTATTACTGAATTAACTAAGCAGGGAACCCGATTCTGCTGGACTCCCAGAGCGCAATCGGCCTTTGAGAAACTTAAAGGACTATTTACCTCAGCCTCCATTTTGAAACACCCTAACCCTGCCCTGCCATTTGTTTTGGAGGTCGATGCCTCAGAAATTGCAGTAGGAGCAGTGCTCTCCCAACATCAAGGCGCCAAGTCTCTCCTATTTCCAATAACCTTCTTCTCACGCAAACTCTCTATGTCCGAAAGGAACTATGACATAGAGGACCGGGAACTTCTGGCCATCGAAACGGCTCTGGAAGAGTGGCGCTATCTACTGGAGGGTGCTGCACATCCCATTCTAATTTACACCGACCACAAGAATTTGGAGTACCTGAGATCCGCCAAAAGACTAAGACCACGACAAGCTAGATGGGCACTCTTCTTTTCCCGCTTTCAATTTCACATTACTTACAGACCCAGCTCTAAAAATATCAAGCCAGATGCACTTTCCCGCATGTTCCATGACTCCAAGAAGACTGTACCTCCTTCCTGCTGGAAATTTTTTGCTCCTTCAAGGGGATCTGATCTCTAGGATAAGACAGGCCTCTATGGGAATACCCCAGCCTGCTGAAACCAACCCGAAGGACGGTTTGCTGTGGCAAAAAGGCAAGATTATGGTTCCTAAGGACCTAAGGGTGCCGGTACTGGGGCTTTGCCATGACCATAAGCTGGCAGGTCATTTCGGGGCCCTGAAGACGGCCGAGCTGGTATAGCGTACTTTCTGGTGGCCACAACTGGTCAATTATTGTAAAAACTACGTGGATTCCTGTCACACTTGTGCCCGAAGTAAGAGCAGCCGGACAAGATCTTGGGGCCTATTGAAACCCTTACCCATTCCTGAGAGACCGTGGAAAATGATCTTGATGGATTTCATCATGGAACTCCGCCCATCAGAAGGTTTTTCTACCATCTTTGTGGTAATAGACAGATTATCCAAGATGGCATATTTTCTTCCACTGAGGGGTACACCCTCAGCCATGGAGACGGCGAAGATGTTCATTAAGGAGGTCGTAAGGTTGCATGGGGTTCTCTGCATTTTGCCATCAATCAAACGCCATTCTTCACCAACTATGGTTTTCATCCATCCTTTTTACCCAGTTCAATACCCGAATGCACCATCCCTGCAGTTTCCGAAACTATGGAGTTCTTCTCTGCTAATAACAAACTTCTACAAGAAACCATGGCCAAATCCCAGGCCTATTACAAGAAGATGTTTGACAAAAAGAGACGTGGGGAACTCATCTTGGAACCTGGCAATCAAGTGTGGTTGTCCACAGCTAACTTGAGGATGGCCTGCTCCTCTAGAAAACTGGGGCCTAAATTCATGGGTCCTTTTCCGGTGAGGAGGACGGTTAACGATGTTACATATGAACTTGATTTTGCACCCGATTTTCCATGTGTCTCTACTGAAACCAGTTGCCTCTAATCCCTTTTCTGGCCGTAGTACCGGCCCGCCCGAACCTGTCATGATCAACAATGAGGAAGAATTTGAAATTGAAGCAATTCTGGATTGCAGAAAAAGGCGCAACCAAACCCAATACCTTATCAAATGGAAGGGGTATGGACCCGAGGATAACTCCTGGGAGCCCGAGAGTAACCTTCATGCCAAGGAACTGTTACAAACATTTAAAAATTCCCATGCAACCAGATAGGCCCAACTGGGCATCCGGAGGCTGCCCTTGAGGAGGGGGCACTGTCAGAGAGGTTACCTCGGTAGACATGGTGTTGCTCGCCGTGGCGTGCGTCGGGGTGCACCGGTGCGCGGTGGCGCACGGGTTCCTGCTGGTCCTGGTGTGCACGCTCCTGTAGACACTGGTGTGTGCGACTCGGCTAGTCCTGGTGTACGCGCCGGTGTTCAGAAGCGTGCGCGGGTGCGCGTTCCTTTGGGCACTGGTTCACATCGTCCGTTGGATGGTGGTGTGCGGGTGCGCGCGCGCCCCTGCATGTCGGCCGTTTGGCGCCAATCTGCCTATTTAGGTTGACTGCACTCTCTGCTTGGTGCTGCCTGATCAATAGCTCTTCCCTGCCCTTGTTCCTGTTTCCTGTGCCTGTACTCCTCTGAACTCTGCCCGCACCTGACCTCTGGCCTGTTTGACTACTCTTCTGCTTGCTCCTTTGTACCTCGTTGCCTGCCTGTTGCCGAACCCAGCCCGTATCTGGACCTCCCTGTTCTGCTCCTGCTCAGCTCCTGTTTGCCTGTGTTCCAGCTTGCACCTTGCTGCTTAGGACTGTCTATCTACCAGCAAAGGGGTTAGATTTATTATATATATATATATATATATATATATATATATATATATATATATATATATATATATATACAGTTTTTCACTCTTTGTTATATTGCAGCCATTTGCTAAAATCATTTAAGTTCATTTTTTTTTTCCTCATTAATGTACGCACAGCACCCCATATTGACAGAAAAACACAGAATTGTTGACATTTTTGCAGATTTATTAAAAAAGAAAAACTGAAATATCATGTGGTCCTAAGTATTCAGTTCCTTTGCTGTGACACTCATATATTTAACTGAGGTGCTGTCCATTTCTTCTGATCATCCTTGAGATGGTTCTACGCCTTCATTTGTGTCCAGCTGTGTTTGATTATACTGATTGGACTTGATTAGGAAAGTCACAAACCTGTCTATATAAGACCTTACAGCTCGCAGTGCATGTCAGAGCAAATGAAAATCATGAGTTCAAAGGAACTGTCTGAAGAGCTTAGAGACAGAATTGTGGCAAGGCACAGATCTGGCCAAAGTTACAAAAAATTATTGCTGTACTTAAGGTTCCTAAGAGCACAGTGGCCTCCATAATCCTTAAATGGAAGACGTTTGGGATGACCAGAACCCTTCCTAGGGCTGGCCTTCTGGCCAAACTGAGCTATCGGGGGAGAAGAGCCTTGGTTAGAGCGGTAAAGAAGAACCCAAAGATCACCGTGGCTGAGCTCCAGAGATGCAATCGGGAGATGGGAGAAAGTTGTAGAAAGTCAACCATCACTGCAGCCCTCCACCAGTCGGGGCCTTATGGCAGACTGGCCCGACGGAAGCCTCTGCTCAGTGCAAGACACATTAAAGCCCGCATGGAGTTTGCTAAAAAACACCAGAAGGACTCCAAGATGGTGAGAAATAAGATTCTTTGGTCTGATGAGACCAAGATAGAACTTTTTGGCCTTAATTCTAAGCGGTATGTGTGGAGAAAACCAGGCATTGCTCATCACCTGTCCAATACAGTTCCAACAGTGAAGCATGGTGGTGGCAGCATCATGTTTTGGGGATGTTTTTCAGCTACAGGGACAGGATGACTGTTCTTGAATGGCCCAGCCAGAGCCCTGACTTAAACCCAATTGAGCATCTCTGGAGAGACCTAAAAATGGCTGTCCACCAACGTTTACCATCCAACCTGACAGAACTGGAGAGGATCTGCAAGGAGGAATGTTAGAGAATTCCCAAATACAGGTGTGAAAAACTTATTGCATCTTTCCCAAAAAGACTCATGGCTGTATTAGATCAAAAGGGTGCTTCTACTAAATACTGAGCAAAGGGTCTGAATACTTAGGACCATGTGATATTTCAGTTTTTCTTTTTTAATAAATCTGCAAAAATGTCAACAATTCTGTGTTTTTCTGTCAATATGGGGTGCTGTGTGTACATTAATGAGGAAAAAAATGAACTTAAATGATTTTAGCAAATGGCTGCAATATAACAAAGAGTGAAAAATTTAAGGGGGTCTGAATACTTTCCATCCCCACTGTATATATTTTTACTAGTAATGGCAGTGATCTGATTTTTATCAGGACTGCGACATTGCAGCGGACAGATCGGACACTTTTGACACTTTTTGTTGGGGCCATTGACATTTATACAGCGATTAGTGCTATAAAAATGCACTGGCAGGGAAGGAGTTAACACTAGGGGGCGATCAAGGGGTTAAATGTGTTCCCTAACTGTGGGGGTTGGGACAGACTTTGGGAGGAGACCGATCGGTGTTCCTATATACTAGGAACACACGATCTGTCTCCTCTCCCCTGACAGGACGTGGATTTGTGTGTTTACACACACAAATCCCCATCCTCGCTCTGTCAGGCGGAGATCGCGGCCACCGGGCACGAGCATCGGCTCCTTAGGAATGCCCCCTATACTTATTAAAGCACCCACCGTACAGCTATGGTGATTTGCGCAGGAGTGCCAGTGGTTAAGGAGATCTATTGTCGGACTGTCAGGGGTGGGCGCTCCCTGACTAATCGAGGCATGTCTTGGGGCCTAGCTGTTGATTAGCTTACTGTTAATTAGATCATTGTTTTAGTTACCCATTCACCCCAACCATGCCCAAATATACGGCCTCAGCTTGAAGGGGTTGTACCAGTACCGTTTTTTAGAGCCGGCGGTTGGCTTTCTTGGGATAGCAACTAATGAGGCTAAGAAGGCGCTCGGCTGTTATCCCAAGCAGCGGAAGGATACGTCCCCCCCTTCTGCTGTCTTCCGAGGCTCGCCCGTCCCACCGGGAGACCCGAGCGACCAGCCAGCACGTCTGCCGGCTGGCCGGAAACACGAACGAAGCCGGAATCTATGTCATGACATCACTTCTGGTTTACTGAAAACTTAAAGGCTTCAGTTTTTAAAAAATGACAGCATTTAAAACTGCCAAACTTGGGGTTTTGAATACGTTTAAGTGCACAGGTGGGATGTGGGGTCTTATAGCCCATAGATCCCTCCATAAAGAGTAGCTGTCACTGACTATTATGCTGTGTACACATGACCGGACTTTTCGACCGAACTGGTCCGACGGAACGAATACCGTTGGGCAATTCAATCGTGTGTGGGCTTCATCGGTCCTTTTCTGTCTAAAAATCTGTTGGACTTTAGAAATAGAACATGTTTCAAATCTTTCCGACGGACTCGAGTCCGATCGAAAAATCCGTTCGTCTGTATGCTAGTCCAACGGACAAAAAGGACGCAAGGGTAGCTATTGACTACTGGCTATGAACTTCCTTATTCTAGTCTGGTTGTACGTCATTACGTTCGAAAAGATCGGACTTTGGTGTGATCGTGTGTAGGCAAGTCCCTTTCATTGGAGCTCCGTCAGAACTCCGTCGAAAAGTCCTTTGGAGTTCAGTCTGATGAAAAGTCTGGTCATGTGTACACGGCATAACTGTCACAAGGGGTGTTTACATTCCTTCTGGCAGCAATAAAAGTGTTCAGAATTTTTGTTTTCAAAGGGACAGTGTAAAGAAAAAAAATTTAAAAAATCAGAAATATTTTTTTTTAAAGCGCCCCAGGAGCGAACACATACAGTCAGGTCCATAAATATTGGGACATCGACACAATTCTAATCTTTTTGGCTCTATACACCACCACAATGAATTTCAAATGAAACAAACAAGATGTGCAGACTTTCATCTTTAATTTGAGGGTATTTACATCCAAATCAGGTGAATGGTGTAGGAATTACAACAGTTTGTATATGTGCCTCCCACTTTTTAAGGGACCAAAAGTAATGGGACAATTCGCTGCTCAGCTGTTCCATGGCCAGGTGTGTGTTATTCCCTCATTATCCCATTTACAAGGAGCAGATAAAAGGTCCAGAGTTCATTTCAAGTGGGCTATTTGCATTTGGAATCTGTTGCTGTCAACTCTCAATATGAGATCCAAAGAGCTGTCAATATCAGTGAAGCAAGCCATCATTAGAAGACCACGGAAAACAACTGTGTTGGATGACTGAAGAATTCTTTCCCTGGTGAAGAAAACACCCTTCACAACAGTTGGCCAGATCAAGAACACTCTCCAGGAGGTAGGTGTATGTGTGTCAAAGTCAACAATCAAGAGAAGACTTCACCAGAGTGAATACAGAGGGTTCACCACAAGATGTAAACCATTGGTGAGCCTCAAAAACAGGAAGGCCAGATTAGTGTTTGCCAAACAACATCTAAAAAAGCCTTCACAGTTCTGGAACAACATCCTATGGACAGATGAGACCAAGATCAACTTGTACCAGAGTCATGGGAAGAGAAGAGTATGAAGAAGGAAAGGAACTGCTCATGATCCAAAGCATACCACCTCATCAGTGAAGCATGGTGGTGGTAGTGTCATGGCGTGGGCATGTATGGCTGCCAATGGAACTGGTTCTCTTGTATTTATTGATGATGTGACTGCTGACTAAAGCAGCAAGATGAATTCTGAAGCGTTTCGGGAAATATTATCTGCTCATAGTCAGCAAAACTCATTGGACGGCGCTTCACAGTGCAGATGGACAATGACCCGCAGCATACTGCGAAAGCAACCAGAGTTTTTTAAGGGAAAGAAGTGGAATGTTATGCAATGGCCAAGTCAATCACCTGACCTGAATCCGATTGAGCATGCATTTCACTTGCTGAAGACAAAACTGAAGGGAAGATGCCCCAAGAACAAGCAGGAACTGAAGACAGTTGCAGTAGAGGCCTGACAGAGCATCACCAGGGTTGAAACCCAGCATCTGGTGATGTCTATGCGTTCCAGACTTCAGGCTGTAATTGACTACAAAGGATTTGCAACCAAGCATTAAAAAGTGAAAGTTTGATGGATGATTGTTAATCTGCCCCATTACTTTTGGTCCCTTAAAAAGTGGGAGGCACATATACAAACTGTTGTAATTCCTACACTGTTCACCTGATTTGGATTTAAATACCCTCAAATTAAAGATGAAAGTCTGCAGTTAAAGCACATCATGTTTGTTTAATTTCAAATCCATTGTGGTGGTGTATAGAGCCAAAAAGATTAGAATTGTGTCGCTGTCCCAATATTTATGGACCTGACTGTATGTAAGTTGAGACCGCAAATGTAAACAGTGTTCAAACCACACATGTGAGGTATCACCACGATCGTTAGAGTGGGAGAAATAATTCTAGCACAAGACCTTTTCTGTAACTTTAAACTGGTAACCTAAATGTTTAAAGCCTAGCCTATGGAGATTTTTAAGTACTGTAGTTTGTTGCCATTCCACGAGTGTGCGCAATTTTAAAGCAAGACATGTTAGGTATCTATTTACTTGGTGTAACATCATCTTTCACATCAAGCTCTTATCTGATTTTGTGTGGTATAAATACTGTGTGAATTTACAATAAAGTTAGTTTCAGCTTGCACCTAACCTAGTGTTTTCTAGTTCTTGGGTGCAATTCTCAGTTACAGTACAATAGCTTGTTCCTGGTTAAGGAGTGGAGAAAGCTGCATCTTGGCAGAGGCACCCAGGCGGGGTGCCAGGTGGTCCGTCACACTACATATGCTGCAGCCTGCACCAAGCTACAAGGTGTTGGCTGGTGTCAGACAGTAAGGGAAGCAGTGACATCACTCCACTGGTCATGGCCATGTGGCTAAGTGACTGGCTGCTAGACAGGAGCATTGTCACATAGTAGGAGATCACATTCTCCACCATACAGCACCGGTTACTGTCACCAGACACCAAATGGGAGCAGTGAAAAAGCACTGGTAAGGTGAGTATAACTGTTAGGTGCGATTGGGCCTTTGCAAAGGCACTGTCACTTTGCGCTGAATTCTAGTTGGTTGCTGTCAGCAACGATTCCGATTTTGATCTCAGCATTTTATCTACTTTACCTCTGGCTCGAAGGAACAGTCTAGGGGTAGGGTGACCACATTTCCAAGCTGCCATTCAGAGACACCCCCCCCCCCCCCAGCACCCGCCCCAAAAAGATGGTTTTTGATACTTTTTTTGCAAAATGTTTGGAAAAAAAAAGCAAACAGTGGTAACCATTTTAATCAGGTGGTATGGGCTAGCAGAACGGAGGGGGACACGGAGGAAGAACAGAGGGGGACAGCAGCAGAACAGGGCGGGACAGCAGAACAGAGGGTGACATGGAGGAAGAACGGAGGGGGACACAGAGGAAAACTGGAGGGGGACAGCAGAACAGAGGGGGACAGCAGGACGGAGGGGGGCAGCAGAACGGAGGGGGACATAGAGGAAGAACGGAGGGGGACAGCAGGACGGAGGGGAACATGGAGGAAGAATGGAGGGGGACAGCAGGACGGAGGGGGACATGGAGGAAGAACGGAGGGGGACAGCAGGATGGAGGGGGACATGGGGGAAGAACGGAGGGGGACAGCAGGACAGAGGGGGACAGCAGCAGAACGGAGTGGGACACAGAGGAAAACTGGAGGGGGACAGCAGCATAATGGAGGGGGAGTGGGGGGACAGCAGCAGAACGGAGGGGGAGTGGGGGACAGCAGCAGAATGGAGGGGGAGCATGCTCACTGTACCAAAGAAGTGTAACACTAACCTGAAAGTTTATCAATGGCATGCAGCAAACTCGCGGACCTCGTGGGTGGGAGGGAGGACTCGGACGAGGCTCCGCTCAGGACAGAAGTTGAACTGTGGAGAAGTCGGGCAGCTCAGAGTTGGGCTGCGCTGCTGGCAATGTGCTGCTGCAGCGGCTGCTGGAGTAGTCGGCGGCAGCCCTGGGACGGCGGCACTGACTGGGCACAGGCATTATGTGTGTCTCTCTCTGGTGTCAGTGTGGTGTCTGTGGCTGCCTGGCTGGCGGCTGCTCTCTCTATCTCTCGGAGGCGCGCTACTCAGCCGTAGGGTGCGGGTGCCCACTACACTGACTGCCCACGTGACGGTGTCAGCTGACAGCACTGGTTGCTAGACGCGGGACGGCCCTAGCCTAGCAACCAGTTAGGCATATGATGTGTGTGTTACACAGTGTATAATGCTTATAAGGGTGGCGGCCGTGTGTAAATGTTTATAAGGGTGACGGAGTCAGACTGGAGCCTGGCGGTGTGTTTTTTTTTTTTTCATTCCGGGACACTGTATTGTCCCGGAATGAAGGTGCCCGGGACACGGGACAAAAATCAGAAATAAGGGACAATCCCGGGCAATACGGGACACGTGGGCACCCTATCTAGGGGTGTCTTTTTAGGCTTTTATTGTAATGGTGAACTTGGATGGAGTGAAGGAAACATGGGATACCCCAAACCTGGTGGACTGAACTCTTAGAGGACTCTTCTCTTTCTTGCTGTGAACGACTGCCCACAGTCACTAACTTTCAGCATTAGGGTCTTTACCCACAAGGCCACAGAATCAATTAATGCCTCCTTCTGATATGCAGAGGACACTTTTCAGTGAAGGAGACAGACTCACACCACTATAGGACAACTGGACACTTTTCCTCCAACCTCCTCCTGGCATTCTTTAGTGAGCTTCTCCAGACCCAATCCGATTCCAGGACTAATCTCTGCAAATAGGCCCCCCACCCCCCGGCTTAAGCTTCAGCTTGGACCTGAATGTCTTATAGATGGCACCTCCAGTGGTCCTGCTCCAGGGGCAGAACCCCTGCACAGGGGTCTCCTCCAGCAGAGCAGCAGCCTGTGAAACACTGAACAGGCTAGAACAATCAACCCCAGCTTCACTGATTACGAGGAGCCAGTACTAAATTTACCTATCAACCTGCACTGACTAGGAGGGTGAATCAGTTTGAATGCATTGTGCAAAGAAAACGTGTTAAAGTGTGAATATTTATGGTTATGTTGAATTACTTGAATAGCAATTTTTTAAGGTATATTTGTGGTGTCATGATTAGGACACATAATTGATGAATTGTTCATGGATGCTCTTTATCCCATTGGTACCTTCAGAAGAAACTTGGAAAACATTCCCCTTAGCCTAACCTAGTTTTACATTGGATAATCATGGTTTAAGTGTGAGATGGTTTAATCTGTTATGAAATGTTGTGGTTTCCTGTTGCTACAGAAGTTCAGTTTTATGGCAGGGTGTTTCTTTTTCGGAGTATGACACTAATACCTAAATGATTGTTAAGCCAAAATCTGCAGACAAAAGGGAAAAATATAGACAGCTTTTTACTGTACTGTGCTACAGCTTTTTAGCACTTAAAAGAGCTAGTGGGTGGGTATTCGAACTGGAGTTAAATACCAACCAGTCATAGATGTGTACATGGTTCATTTGATAATTATACAACTGACGCAATACTTATTAGCTAAAAAGAAAAATCTTGCTTTAGCTTTGTGATGATCTAATATTTATTAATCAATTTAAAGATAACTTTTTGCACAGTATAACTATCTTTATTGATTGCCGCTGAACATCCAATCCACTAGTTGGGGAAATGAACCTGAACCTTTGCTGAATCTACTTACATATTTCAGTAAAGAGAAAGGGAGGGGGAATAAAAGATATCTGAATTTATATTCTATCTTCCAGGCAATAACTGAATTAAAAAAACAAGGATGTTCCTGAATAATGGAAATGCAGTAGGAGTGACTCTTTTCAGCAGCAGAAGTTACTTATAGTTAGTTGTTACTTGCAGGAAGACAACAGCACTTAGTATATGTGGCAGAACCTACAGTCTGTGACAGCATCCCCTCCCCAGCATCCATGCAAATAATTAGTTTGAGCCAAACTTTTTCAAAGTATTTAAAGTGGTAGTAAACCACCTGCAATTTTTTTTTTTTTTTTTAACCTGCATGGCAAAGTTATAATGTGCTAGTATGCATCACATACTAGCACATTATGTGAAACTTGCCTTAGAACAAAGCCCTTCCAGCGGTGAGCTGTCACCACTGACAAGGCTTCCAACTTCACCCGTCTTACTTCCAAGTTCGTGGATTCCTGTCATGTGAGTGGCCAGAGCCGAGATGATGTCACTCCCGCACATGCGCGTGGGAGCTGCTGTTTACAGCACAGGACTCTGAAGGAACCGCCCAGGTAGTGGTGCCTTCAGAGCGCATGCGTCGGTGATGTCACCAGCTGCATGTTTAGGAGATATTTACAGTACCTATAGGTAAGCCTTATTATAGGCTTACCTATAGGTAAAATTCATGCATGAGAGTTTACTCCCACTTTAAGGTGAAAGGAAACCTGGAGTTCTGGTGTAAAGACCATTGGATTAGTGGATCTTTTCCTTCCCACAAACAAAAACTTGACAAATCCTGACCATATATAGAGACAAAGTGGGAGAAAGAAACCAGCTTCATATGCATTCTGGGACTTTTAATTTTTCTGCCAAATCTGGCTAACCCAGTATACAGACTTTCAGGGGGCGATTGCCGCACTTGTATGCTAGAGATTCAGCAGCTCCTTTCAGGGTAAGGAATTTATGTCACTCTACACTTTGAAAGGAAACATCAGAAAGCTTGCATGTCCTTCTCATGTGACTAGGTCCCCAAGTTCTAAGGTCTAAGGAGACAGGTGCTTATTACACATAATTAAACATGGGACCACCAATATAGTAAATAATAAAGGAAATGCTCTCCAAATCATCTCCATATTGTCAATAGAAGAAATACCCTCCAAAAGAAAACAGGGGGACTTGATTAAATAAATAAAAATTATTGTTGAAAAAAAGAAAACAGGGGGACTATTATAGGCAGAACAGACTGTGGGAAAAGGTAAAAATATTTATTTTTCTACAAATTAGTAAAAACAAGTTATGAAATACTAGAAGCTGTAAATTGCATTCATGAACAACACATTACTGATCAAAAATGTCCTTGACCATAAAAAAAGAATATATTGAAACATTCTGAGTGTCTCAATATATTCTTTCTTTATGGTCGAGGACATTTTTGATCAGCAATGTGTTGTTCATGCATACAATTTACAGCCGCTAGTATTTCATAACTCGTTTTTCCAAATTGTAATAAAAGATATATTTGAGTTCCCACAGTCTGTTGTGCCTATAATAGTCCCCCTGTTTTCTTTTGGAGGGCATTTCTTCTATTGTCAATACTGGGATGATGGCACCTCCCTAGCACCTCACCGTGTTTTTGTAAAATAGTAAACAAATGCCGACTCCCTCCCACCAAACATGGTGCCCCAAGGCAACTTGCCGAGGACTTTTGCAACGTCCCTGGGTAGTGTGGGCCACTTGGACCACAGCACCAGACCCTTTTGTTTGTATGGTGAAAGCAGTCTTTCTGACAGGTTGAAAGGTGTGCTGTAAAATAAACCTGTTCTGATTAACCACTCTGGAAGATTTATCCCCTTCCTAACCAGGCCATTTTTTGCGATACGGCACTGCGTTATTTTAACTGACAGTTGCGCAGGCGTGCGACACTGTACTCAAATAACATGTATGTCCTATTTTCCCCACAAATAGAGCTTTTGTTTGGTGGTATTTGATCACTTCTGCGTTTTTTATTTTTTGCGCTATGAACAAAAAAAGGCTGACAATTTTGAAAAAAAACAAAAAAAAAAACAATATTTTTTACTTTCTGCTATAAAACACATCCAAGAAAAAAATAGAAAAAAATTTAATTTCTTCATCAATTTAGGCCAATATATATTCTGCTATAAAAGTTTGGTAAAAAAAATCCCAATAAGCATATATTGATTGGTTACATAGTCAGTAAGGTTGAAAAAAATACACCAGTCCACCCAGTTCAACCTGTGGTGTGTGAGAGTGCTTGTGTTTATGTCAATAGGGTTTGCGCAAAAGTTATAACTTCTACAAATGGTGGGATATTTTTATTTATTTATTATTATTTTTAGTTTTTTTTTATAGTAATGGCGGCGACCAGTGACTTATAGCAGGACTGTGATATTGCGGCAGACAAATCGGACACTAACTGACACTTTTTGGGGACCAGTGACACTAATACAGTGATCAGTGCTAAAAAATATGCACTGTCACTGTAGTAATGACACTGGCTGCGAAGGGGTTAACATCAGGGGCAATCAAAGGGTTAACTGTGCGCCTAGGTGCTGTTTTCTTACTATGGGGGAGGTGCTTTTACTAGGGGAAGGCATGGATCGGTGCCCCTGCTTTGCAGAGACACAGGAACCATGCCTTCTGTACTGACAGAACGGCGATCTGCCTTTTTTACATAGGCAAATCACCGTTCTCCCTCTGTACCGAAGAATCGGCAGGTGCCAACCGACATTGAGTCCGCCATACCCGCCCATCAGCTCCCACTGTATAATCACAGTGGGGAGTGGTCTGGCGGGCGTGGACCCAGAAGTGTTAGATCATGTACTAGGTACGTGATGGTGGTGGTTAAAAAAATGAACTGGCTTGATTATGATAGTTTTTGCTACTGGTGATTATGCTCACTTGCATACTTTGCGTCACTGATCTGGAGCAAATTGGAAAATAATGATACTTCCCTGACTTTTCTGATTGTATACTAGTTCCTAGTGGCTCAGACAGTATTGGAAGTAGTGAGTCAGCAATAGTCTTCATCTTCCATTACTCTATAAAGTATATTTTACAAAATACAAAATTGTTAATGGATTCTTGAGTGTTTTCATTGATCTAGTTCCATGAAATACCATAACAGAGTCATGCAACTTCCTGTTTTATACAAAATGCCCTACAATGCCTAGGCAAATGTTCACAAAATACATGGAAAAGCCTTGCAAAGCTCTTGTCAACAATCAGCCATTCTCATGTTTAAGGACCACTATCTTGGAACATTGTATTATAATAACTTTATGCTGTAGTCTAAAACATGTGTCAGGAACTGGTTCACCTGCTGGTGGCACTCTGGCTCCCAGACCTATTGGCTGTAGTTCCAGTGTTGTTTCTCAGCAGCCAGAAGCTCATAGTAATCAGTCATCGCCTGATGCTTGTTGCTGAAAGATTATTTAGTCTTTCCTTTGCTTCTTCCCCTTGCCTTGGTGTTCTGCCCATGTGCCCCTGACCTGCAAACCGTGTACCTCCTTACGCCTGTTCTTGTGTACCCTCTCCCTATTCTGGCTTGCTCCTTGCTCCCTCTGCCTGATCTCCTGTGCATGACCCTGGCTTTGACACTGACTACGCTTCTTGGCCATATCCTACTGTCTGTATATATTTGGTTTAGGTAGTTGCTTATTGTGAGTTTGTTCACTCATTAGATTGGTCAGAGCCCAGACTTAAACTACATTGAAAATCTATGGAATGGCTTGAAGACCACAAACTGTCACCATCAAATTTAACTGAACTTGAGCAGTTCTGCAAAGAAGAGTGGGCAAATATTGCAAAGTCTAGATGTGCAATGTTAGTAGAGACATATCCCAACAGACAAAAGGCTGTAATTAAAGAAAAATATGGTTTACATCTGACATGTTGGTGTTATGTCTTTAACTGTGTCTGTCTTCATTTTAGGCTGCAAAGCAATAAAATGTGATTATTTTAAAGGGGATGATTCTTTTCTATAGCCACTTTATGACCACAGAGATGTGGTCCAGTAAATATGGGCAGGGATGCTACGTATCCTTTAGCCAGGGCTGCTGATAATGAGGTGGCATTGGTCCTCCTGTACTGGGCCTAGGCCAGCAGTGGGGCTTGGGCAGCAAGGGGAATCGGATGTGAGCAGAAGAGGCAGGGGTTATTACAGGAACCGAGCTCCCTGTGTTTCAACAACAACAGCTGAAATCCGGCTTCTCCTCTCCCTCCAGCCAGCTTCCAGCAGGAAGAGACACACAGGGGTTGGGTCCTGTAATCCCTCCCCCTGCGACATCGATCATCCTCCCTGTGCACTATTCCCCCCCCCCCCGCCTGGGCCCCCCTGTTTGTCCCCCCAATCCCAGTGATGCCGTCTTCCTTCCTTCCTCTCCACTGCCGCCTTATCCCCCAACTCATCGGAACCAGAAATCCCCCAAAATGCCCCAGAGCATATGCAACATTACAGACTAAACACTGCCATGCTGTGTTGCAGTTAGTATGCCTGGGGAACAGGAGTCACATTGCACCAGAGCTGCTGGCAGCTTTGCAGGCCCAGGCTGAGAGGTGGCTGACTCCAAACCATCTTCAACCAGTCAAGGTTATGTGTGACAACGGCACTAGCCTTTGCTGTTGACCACCTTGTCAGGGAAAATTCACACACATGCCTTGCCTGGCAGCAGTTTATCACAAAATACCCTATCTGCCAATACTGTAGGTCCTTTGTCAGGCCAAGAGGCCCAATTGACACTCTAGGGCAGGGGTAGGCATCCTCGACCTTCCAGCTGTGGTGAAACTACAAGTTCCATGAGACATTGAAAGAGCCTGACAATCATAGGCATGACTCCTAGAGGCAGAGGCATGATGGGATTTGTAGTTTCACCACAGCTGGAGTGCTGAGGTTGCCTACCCCTGCTCTATGTGGTCATAACTGGCCGTGTCTTGCTTGGAAGAAATGCAGCTCCAACATCAGCTGCCTGCCAAACGCCTTATCTGCAACACCTGCATACGCTTGCGCCATCAATTAATATTTTTTGTAATTACAGCCTGAATACAGGCTCTGGGGGGAGCATTTTCACTACATCAATTGGTCATCATTCAGAACTCGTGCAGCACTTTGAAGAGGTGCCCAAAGTGGTGAACTGTTATGAAGCAGCGAATAGTGACACAATCCTTCTTCTGTTCCTCCTGGGGCAAGGGGGGTCCTTTGGGCATCATTCAACTTGGAGGAGATTAAGCGACCTTGTCATAATGGTACAAATAGCAGATTCAACACATTCTAAATAACGCTAAAATAGTCAACATGTTTCTGCCACAACGGCCTTACTATTAAGTAAGGCCATTATGATGGAAACGCATTGACTGTTTGTGCTTTAATAAGGTCTTAAAGCTGCTGTCTTGCTGCACTTGACCGCAAAGCTAAAACTTTGTCTTAATTGCAGGGATTTCCTTTTAACTGTAGGATATATTTACCATGAGCAGAAAAGCAGTTATTGTTTATATACAGCTATTTTTTCCCCCAAATTTTGGCATCACAGAATATAGTCTCATTCAGGACCCTCTCACCAACAATGACATAAGAGGAGAAGAAGGACTGATGACATCACATGACTGGTCCAGAGACCTTTCAAGGAGAAGTTTGGGGTTAACAAAAACACACATACTCTGCTCTATGCTGCTGCATCGGTTTGATGCTACAACTGTCCCATGTCAGCACTAAGCCCGAGAACTGAGCGATCACATGACCACTGATTGCTCAGTTCTCCGTCTGGATAGAGCATAAAACAGTGGCTGTCATTCGCCACTCTCCTCTCTGCCCCTCCATCGCTCACAGTCATGCACTGAGAGGTTGAGTCACTTGCCAATCGGGCAGCTGGTTGGATTCTGACAATATGGTTGGGAACCTTCCAGAGCCTGAAGCAGCTCTGTCACATCAGATGATAGCATGCAATAGCCCACTGTCAGCTGAATCTGAGTCACAGAAGCACAAAAGTAAGTGTACCCACAGGAGTACGTCTCCTGTGACCCACAGGAGACATATGGCCCAAAAAAGCTTTGGCCATACTTTTCTTGGGAAAAAAAATGACCAGTTACACTTACCGATAACGTTGTTTCTGGGAAGTCTTCCAGGACCGCACCCTGAGAGATGAATGGTCAACCTGACAGGAAACAGTCAATCAAAGAGGTTAAAACCCCCGCCGCTCCCTGTGCTCCTCAGTTGTGAAAAACAAACACCACAAAATTCTATACATTATGAATATACTTAAAAAGAGCAGGTGGGAAGTAGGCCTGCTGTCCTGGAAGACTTCCCAGAAACACCGTTACCGGTAAGTGTAACTGGTCATTTTCCCAAGTCATCTTCCAGGACGGCACCCTGAGAGAAGCGCAAGTAGCTCAGGCCTACCTTAGGGTGGGACAGCAGCTAGTAGGACCTTTGTCACAAGTCCGTGAAACAGGCCAGAGGTCAATCCAGGTAAGGCAGATAAGCAAGTCCGTTGGGCAGGCCGAGGGTCAAACACTGGTAGGCTGATCAAGCAAAGTCCGTTAGGCAGGCCAAGGGTCAAACACTGGTAGGCAGATCAAGCAAAGTCCGTTTAAGCAAGCCGAGGGTCAGATCAAGGAGAGCAGCAGCGTAGTCAGGAACAGTCCGGGTCACAGCAGGTAATCAGGTATGGCAAACTGGAAACAGGCACAAACAGGAAGCTGACGACAAACCAGCAACCCATCTGGGCGCCAGAGCCATCTGAAATAGCCCTGCCATAGTGTGCGCCCTGGTGTGCGCACACGGAACGGTTGTGCACGCGCAGCACCATGGGGCCGCGCACGTGTGTGCGCCGGAGCGCCAATCCGGCGCCCATGCACGCAGGAGCATGGCGAG
Source organism: Aquarana catesbeiana (assembly GCF_042186555.1). Classification (NCBI taxonomy): domain Eukaryota; kingdom Metazoa; phylum Chordata; class Amphibia; order Anura; family Ranidae; genus Aquarana; species Aquarana catesbeiana. The sequence goes on along the minus strand of NC_133328.1, from coordinate 402,931,571 downwards.
CAAGTGTAGAAAAAGTCCTTCTCTGACAGTGCCCCCCCCAGGGGCGGACACTGGACGCCCAAACTGGAGATCAGTTCTGGATGTTCCCAGTGGAAGGCTTGAATTAACCATGGGGCATGCAGATTGCTAGCGGGCTCCCAGGAATTGTCCTCAGGAGGGTATCCTTTCCATTGGATTAGGTACTGAAGTTGCCTGCCCCTCTTTCTGCAGTTCAAAATGGACTCCACTTCAAACTTATTCTCCCCGTCTACTTCGACTGGCGGGGGAGGAAGTTCCCTTCTCCCGGGAAAAGAGCTGGACACAACAGGTTTTAGCAAGGATGCATGAAAGACTGGGTGTATTCTATAAGAGTTTGGTAATGCCGGCTCAAATGCCACGGGGCTGATCATCCTCCTAATTTGAAAGGGCCCAATGAACCTTGGCCCAAGTTTCCGTGAGGGCAGGGGTAGCTTAAGATTTGCAGTTGACAACCAGACCTCCTCGCCAACATTGAAGATTGGGTTCTCCCTTCCTCCCTCGGTCATACTGTCTTTTATAGCTATCCTGAGCCTTTTGTAAAGTATTCTGAATCTTTTGAAAGTTGTACTGTATGGAAGTTATCCGGTCTTGAACAGCAGGGACGGACATTTCAGGGATGTTGTTAGAGAGGAAGGTAGGATGGAACCCAAAGTTTGCCCAAAAGGGTGTTTGATTAGTGGCGGAATGGATAGAGTTATTGTAAGCGAACTCGGCATACGGGAGGAGAGTCGCCCAATCATCTTGAGAGCCAGAACAGAAGCAACGGAGGTACTGCGCCAAGGTTTGATTTGTCCTCTCCATCTGGCCGTTGCTCTGGGGATGGTACGCTGAGGAGAGGCAAGTTTTAATGTCCAAGGTTTTGCAGAGCTCTTTCCAAAACTTGGAAGTAAATTGAACGCCCCTATCTGACACAATACTTTTAGGCACACCATGGAGTCTGATTATTTCTTTGAGAAAAATATTTGCTGTGTCAGAAGCAGAAGGGGTGCTCATCATGGGCAAAAAGTGAGCCATTTTGGAGAGGAGGTCGACAACGACCAGGATGGTGGTGAACCCTTCTGAGGCAGGTAAGTCCACAATGAAATCTATGGATACTTCAGCCCACGGTCGCTCCGGGACGGGCAAGAGTTTAAGTAGCCCCCAGGACTTGGTGTTTTGACCCTTGTTACGCTGGCAAAGGGGGCAGGAAGAGACATAATCCTTACAATCTCGTCTCCACCCTGGCCACCAGAAAGAACGAGAGATCAATTCAGCAGTTTTCCTCTGTCCGAAGTGACCTGCCAGTTTATGGTCGTGACAAGTCTTGAGAGCCAAAGGCCGTGTTTCACGTGGTATAAAAATTTTTCCCCGGGCCCAGAGCAGATCGTCATGTTTCTCTAAGGTATGTACTTCTGAGTCGGAGCAGTGACTGGATGAAGACCAGATGGAAGTTATTAAGTCCGAAGTTTTGTGAAGAAAGGATAGTACTGGGTTCAGCCATTTGGGGATCTGCAGAGAACATCCGGGAAAGTGTGTGTGCCTTTCCATTCTTTGAGCTTGATCTATAGGATATGTGGAAATTAAAGCTAGAGAAAAAGAGAGCCCAGCTGGCTTGTCTGGGTTTCAAGCGTTTCGCTGTCCGAAGATACTCTAAATTTTTATGATCTGTAAAGATCATAACCAGATGAGGTGCACCTTCCAATAAGTACCTCCATTCTTCTAGGGCAAACTTGATGGCCAGCAGCTCCCTATCACCTACATCATAGTTTAGTTCTGGCAAGGTGAGCTTCCGGGATGCGAAGGCTGCAGGGTGTAGAATGGCTTTGGGTCCATGTCTCTGGGAGAGGATGGCCCCTGTACCGTTTTCTGACGCGTCCACTTCCAATACAAATGGTAGGGTTGGATCAGGGTGACGTAAAATTGGTGCGGAGGTGAATAAAGCTTTTAGCTTGGTAAAGGCTCCTGTGCTTCTTGAGACTATTGAAAATGACTGTGTTGGCGTGTCAACTGAGTAATGGGTGCCACGATAGAAGAAAATCCAACAATAAATCTCCTATAGAAGTTGGCAAACCCTATAAATGGTTGCACCCCCTTCTTATCCAATGGGGCTGGCCATTCCTGGATTGCTTTGACCTTTTGTGGGTCCATTGCGACCCCGTTGGTAGAAATAATGAATGCCAAGAATTGCACAACAGATTTCTCGAACTCACATTTCTCAGCTTTGAGGTATAACTTATGCTGCCTGAGTATGGTGAGAACCTTTTTAACATGCCCTCGGTGCAGTTCAATGGTGGCGGATAAAATGGGAATGTCGTCCAATTCGTCAAGGTATTCCTGAAAAATATCATTCACCAGATGTTGAAAGGTGGCCGGGGCGTTGCAGAGATCAAACGGCATCACCAGGTATTCAAAATGTCCGAACCTGGACCTAAAGGCAGTTTTCCACTCATCCCCAGCCCGTATCCTGATGATTATAAGTGCCTCTGAGATCCAACTTGGAGAAAATTGGAATCGGAATCATTGGAATAACTCGGGAATGAGTGGCAACGGGTATCTGTTCTTGATAGTTATGTTATTAAGTTGTCTGTAGTCCACACACGGCCTTAGGGACCCATCTTTTTTCCATACCAAAAAAGATACCAGCTCCAGCTAGTGAAGAAGAGGGGCGGATAAAGCCTTTTTCATGGTTTTCATCAATGTACTGCTTGAGGGCTTTTAGCTCAGTTTCTGATAGTGGAAAAATGCGACCGAATGGAACTTCCGAGCCGGGCAGGAGGTCGATTGGGCAGTCATACGGCCAATGTGGTGGTAAGCAGTCAGCCTTTTGTTTATCAAAGACATCCTGGTAACTAGAGTATACAAAAGGGACATGTTGGAGGTTGTCAGGCGTGGTTGTGATGGTTGAGCAGACACTAGGAGCTGGGTAGAGGCAGTGCTGGGAGCAGTATTGAGATGAGAAAGATACTTCTTTGGTACTCCAGTTTATCTGAGGGTCATGCGCCTGAAGCCAGGGCAGACCTAGTATAACAGGAAAGATTGGAGAATGGTTGAGATCGAATCATAGGAACTCCTGATGGCCAGAATCCGTGGTAGCAAGAATGGGTTGAGTCTCCCGGGTGATGGGTCTAGAGCGGGGAAGAGACCCGTCAGCCAGATTTGTAGACTCCGTGCCTTGGTTAGAAGGGGGATATGCAGATGGTGAGCCAGGGTAACATCTAGGACACAGCTGCAAGCTCCTGAGTCAATTATAGTGGGCAGGCGAGTTTCCCCTTCCGTTAGCTGTAAGGAGACAAACAGAATAACATAGTTTTAGCCTTTAGCCTGAGCCTTTCCTCAGGGGTCAGAGGAGCACGGACCAAACCGAGCTGCATAGGCTCGACCTCAGGAGCTGAAGAGGTGACTGCAGCCGAAGACGGTACATGGGTCGGAATTGGCCTGGATGACGTCCAAGCCGGACGCGGCCCCTGAAAACGCTCTGAGCGTCGCTCACCTTCTTGAAGCTTTTGGACGGTATCAGTAAGAGCTGAGACCTGCTGGCACAAGATCTCCAGAGGAGAGTGTGCTCTGTCGGCCTCGGACATCTGGCTGGTTTGTACTGTCACGGATAGTACTTACCGAGATGCCGAGAGTGGCTCGCCCTTGCGACCACGTGCACCCCGTCCCCCGAAGGTGATACAGGGAACAGGTGGCACGCAGAGGCACGGGCCACCAGCAGGTTTGAGTTCCTTGAAAAGCCTGAGGAGCTGTATGAAGGATTAGGTGAGATTCAGGAACTGGCTGAGGGTCCAATGAAGGACAGAGGAATCAGGTACCAGAGGAAGTAAACAAGTCCGTGAAACAGGCCAGAGGTCAATCCAGGTAAGCAAGTCCGTTGGGCAGGCCGAGGGTCAAACACTGGTAGGCAGATCAAGCAAAGTCTGTTTAAGCAAGCCGAGGGTCAGATCAAGGAGAGCAGCAGCGTAGTCAGGAACCGTCCGGGTCACACCAGGTAATCAGGTATGGCAAACTGGAAACAGGCACAAACAGGAAGCTGACGACAAACCAGCAACCCATCTGGGCGCCAGAGCCATCTGAAATAGCCCTGCCATAGCGTGCGCCCTGGCGTGCGCCATTACACACACTGCGTGCGCTACCGTGCACACTCGCTAGCCACTGCGGGCACACAGAAACTGTTGTGCACACGCACGCGCCGCACCATCGGGCCGCATGCGTGTGTGCCAATCCGCCGCGCATGTGCGCAGGAGCATGGCGAGCAAGGGTAGAAAAAGTCCCCCTCTGACAAACTTCCTAACAAACGCCAGATCCTGAGGAGATAGCAACTCCATTCTATAATGCCTCAGGAAGGTGTTTTGGCTTGTCCATGTAGCGGATTTACATATTTTCCCCACCGAAGCTCCAGTCCTTTCTGCCCAGGAGGTCGCCAGAGATCGGGTGGAATGTGCCTTAAGGTTCCTCGGGACTGCCCTACCAGAGTGCTCATAGGCTAAAGAAATAATATGTTTAATCCACCTTGCTATGGATGCTCTAGATGCTTGGTGGCCCTTCTTCTGGCCAGAAAATGAACTAGTAAATGGCCGGACCTTCTAAACTCTTGTTAGCCTGAAAAATCTATATTTAAGATTTTTCATATCTCATAGATATGATGTGGGTTAAATAAGAGTTCTTTTCGACCAAGAGTGAAAGCTTCAAATATAATAACATTTATTAGGAAGCAGTTGAAAGTCTAGCTAATACACAATCATCTATCTATCGTCTTACACCAAGGAAGAAAATATTAGGTTGAAATAAAGTATTTACATGAAGGAATACAGGGTATATTCCTCAATACAGTAATATGCACACATATTTAGTTACAAGTAAAAGGGCATTCCTTTCCCATAATTACCCATCCTTACCAAAGTTCCTTTCAGCTTGCTGGTCTATCAGAAAGAGCGCTAGTTACCTCCCCTTTGCTCTGAGTATATCAAACCAGGCTGATGTCTCATTGGTTGGCCTAGCTTGGATCATGATTGGAGGGCTTACTCCATAAGTCGGCCCCCTTTCATGCAAAACCTTGTGACTATGTTGGCCAAGTGTGTTAATTGCATTTCCCCAGGAAGTTAGGTCCAATGCATATCCCAGCATGGCACCCTTTTAAAGGAGTAGGTGTAAAACAATGGAATTGTCTCTCCATTGTTTGCATATACAAGCCTTGGCCCACATTCTCTGCTCTTAGCGAGAGCTTAAATGAAATCCTTTTTGCCCGGCTTTCATAGATGCCAGCTAAATGAAATATATTCATTATTACAATATTTTACAGTTATTAATGGAGATTTCACATAAACTCATAAGGCAACACTCTTTAACTTTTCCTAAATAAATTAACAGACAACGTCTGACATCTAGACAATGAAAAGAAATTTCCCTCTCATTCTGGGGATTGAAAAGGAAGGAAGCACAATCACTTGAGTTCTATGGAACTTCGAGGCTACCTTCGGGAGGTACAGGGGGTCCTGCCTAAGTATAACCCTGTCATCAAGTAAACGAAAAAATGGTTCCTTTATTGAAAAAGCCTGAATGTCGCTTATCCTCCTGGCTGTTGTAATCACCAGTAGGAAAGCCAACTTAAATGTGAGGAATTTGAGGGGAATATGATCTAATGGCTCAAACGGAGCTTTGGTTAGCCCCTTTAAAACCAAAGTAAGGTTCCATGGCGGAAATCTAGACATCTGAACTGGGGGCAAACTGTCTATGACCAACAAGAACCTCTTGATCAGGGGGTCTAGAGACAATCTCCTGTCCAAAAAACACGACAGGGCTGCAACCCGTACCCTAAGCGTCTTGGTTGCCAGTTCCTGATCTGCGCCATCCTGAAAAGAATCCAGGATGGCAGAGATCTCTTGTTGGGTAGTTGTAGTCTCTCTCGCCTGACACCAGCGTGAGAACACTCCCCAGGCCTTAGTGTAAATACTCCTTGTAACTGGCTTCCTACTTAGCAACTACTATGTCAGAAAGGCCCTTCTCCCGCAGGTTCTGCCTTTCAAGAGCGAGGCCTTCAGCCTGAAGAAGCTGGGATCTTGGTGGCAGACTAGACCCTGAAGGAGAAGGAAGATGCTGAGGCGGGGCTATGGACCAACTCCACAAGGTTGGAAACCAAGGTTGGAAACCAAGCTCTCTTGGGCCACCATGGAGTGATTAGGATCAGACTGCCCTCCGAGAGAAACAACTTCTGTAGTACTCTCAGGATTAGACACAAGGGGGGAAAGGCATAGGCCAATCGGAAGTTCCAAACTTGGGCCAATGCATCTATCCCCTCCTAACCCTTTTCCTGGGAGAGAGAGAAGAATCTCTTTACCCTTTTGTTCTTCCTGCGAGCGAAGAGATCGATCTCTGGATCGCCAAAATGCCGGCAGACCAGGGAGAACACTTCGGGATTCAATTCCCTTCCCCCCTGGAGAATCGACTGTCGACTGAAATAGTCTGCTTCGATGTTTAATGTTCCCTTTATATGCACTGCTGAAATAGAGAGGATCCGATGCTCTGCCCATCCAAGGATCTCTAGTGCCAAGGTCAGAAGAGCGCGAGATCTGGTGCCTTCCTGATGATTTAAGAATGCCACAGCTGTAGCATTGTCTGAAAGAATCTGGACCTCTCAGCCCCTGATCCTTCCCTCGAAAGCTCTGATAGCCAAGAGCTCCCGAAAATTGGAGGAGGTGCTTCTCTGACCTGGGCCCCAAGAACCCTGGGCTCGCAGTTCCTCTAGGTGGGCCCCCCAACCCCAGGAGCTCGCATCTGTCGTTAGAGAGGTTGAGAGGTTGAAGTTGGCCCCAAAGGAGACCCCCCTGAAGCCTCTGAGGATAAAGCCACCATTGTAGAGACTCCCTTGCCATGCCTGGAATGGGAACTTTCTTGTCCAGCGTTCCTCTCTCCCCGTCCCAGGAGGATAGGAAGAAGTGCTGGAGAGTCCTGGAATGTAGTTGAGCCCATGGTACTGCTGGGATACAAGATGTCATTAGACCCAGAACCCTCATGATCCCTCTGTAAGAGACCCTTTCTGCCTCTAACAGGGATGTAACTGCTGCAATGAGGCCCTCTACCTTGTCCTGAGGTAAGACTAAATTCTGTTTTGAGGAATCCACCAGGAATCCCAGACAGCCCTTTGTCTGAGAAGGTATCAACAAGGATTTTTCCTTGCTGATAACCCACCCCATAGATTCCAAGGTACTCACTACACCCCCTGGAGATGCAGGAAGGCAACCAATTCTGCCAGAACTTTTGTAAACACCCTTGGGCTGGATGCGTCCTTCAGAATTTGTTTTCTGAGAGTATAGATGCTCTCCATGCGGAAATTCTTATACCGCAAGAAAACATTCACACTCCTCAGATTTCATTTATGATTAGGCGATACTTCCCTGAGGGCTTTGGGACAACAAGGATGTGAGAGTAGAAACCCTGACCCCATTGTCCCCCTGGGACTGGCACTATTACGCCCTGTTCTGCTAGTTCTCTGACATTCTGCAGAATACCTGCTGCTTTGAGGGAATCCCTGGGTAAATGAGTTAAGAGGAATTTTGGGGGTGGAGAGAGAAACTCCAGCCTGTAGCCCTCTCTTATTATCTGGAGAATATGGAGGCTCTGCGTAATCCCTTCCCACTGAGAGAGAAAGTGGGAAAGTCTTCCCCCTACTCTTATGTCACTTAGAGGCCTTAGAGGCCGACTTTTGGTTGGAAAAAAGGATACTTCCCTTCTGCTTATCTCTTCCAACCCCCCAACGTCTGTTAACCGGACCCTTTTTATCTGTTAAATGGTTCTTTGCCTGGGGGCCTCGAAAAAATTTCCTCTTGTCCTTTTTAAGTTTAGTAGGAATTTTTTTACCTTTTTCGGTGGACCTAGCAAGAGCCTGATCTAAACTAGTACCAAAAAGGAGGGAACCCTTGAACTGAAGTTATCCCCGTCCCAAGTCTTGACCCACAGGGCTCTTCTTGCTGAGTTCAACAGGGCACCTGCTGCATCTGCTAGGTAGGCAACTGCACTACCTATCAGCTCTAAAGAATCCAAGACCTCTTTAGACTTGGAGGTCCGGGATACGTGATCCATTAATTTGGAGATCCACATATCTGCGTTTCTCACAATGCAGGCTGAAGCCAATGCGGGGCTCATAGCTGCCGCATTAGCTTCCCAAGCTCTGTGCAAAATTGTCTCAGCTTGCTGATCCATGTGATCTTTGATGTTGCCAGCATCTTCAAAGGAAAGATCGGACTGCTTGAAAACCTGTACCAAGGAAGCGTCCAATCTGGGCGTTTTAAAAAACTTTTTCTGATCTTCCACCTTGAAAGGGCACCTACGTTTCCAAGTCTTGTATTTTAAGAGCTTCCTTTCAGGTTCCTTCCATTCCCTTAGGATAATATAGGATAATATCCTTAAGCACAGAATGCACTGGAAGGACTCTGGATTGGGGCTTAACTAAGCCTCTATACATTTTGTCTTGAGCAGATACTTGAGCCGTAGGCTCCTGTATCTCTTCAGACACGTAAATAGCTCTAAGAAGGCCCTCCATGTCATCGGGTGGAAAAATATGCCTGCCAGACTTGAAGCCCTCTCCTTCTTCCTCATCTTGGCTGTCTACTAGACCCTCATCAGATTCTTCCTCCTCCTCGGATTCCTGAGAAAGGAGAGACCTCCGAGGTTCTGGCCGCCTCTTAGACCCCCTGGATGAGGCAGAGCCCTCCTGGGAGGAGGAAGCTTCCTTACTGGTATTAGGTTCTGGTTCCTTAGATTTGAGGGAGGTCTGAAAAGCTTTGAGTGTAGACAGCATCTCAGTTTGGACCGTAAGAAAGTCTCTCATAACCTGAGATGTTTCCTTCCCTGTTAGCTTCTGAATACATTTAAAGCAAAAGGATTTTGAATGGTCCAGGGGTAATTTATCATTGCAATTTCCGCATCTTTTAGAACAGGTAGAGGATTTAACAGGATGGCTGGCAACCCCATGGGCAGTGGCGTCCTCCCCTGAAACAAAGGATACACAGGCACAAGGTTAGTAATGGCACTGTGTCACACAGAGGAAAGAGTCGGGGTACCCTCTGCCATCAGAACCTCTGGCGGCTGGTCTGACTCACCCCCTGTGGTCTCCTCCATGGCCATGGACCCTGTGGGTCTCTCCTCATGCTCCATGCTGCTGGTTTCCGATATGCAGATAGCCTCTGTCTGCCAATCACCCAGGTGCACAGGAGAAGTGGGTGCCTGCTCCTCCTGATCCCTGTCTTATATGTGTATGAGGACAGCGTCCCTCCTCAGACGCCACCGCCATTTTGTCAGAGAGGAACTGTAAATGACACGGGACGCTCCGAGTTCACTTCCGGTGCTGGGGAGGAAATGATGTCATGTCTCCACCATTTGCTCGGAAGATGGCGTTGAGCGCTCTCAGCTCGGACAAGACGGCGTCCCCCAGCGCAGACAGCCCGCACGAGCCACAGGAAGAGCGACTATGAGAAATTGCTCACAGCCCCATGCTAGAAGCACCAGGCCGCCTGCCCCCTCCCCAGCCTGCTTAGGCTGAAAGATGGAGGGGAGAGCTACTTAAGCACACTGCTCATTAGCCCTGAGAAGGAAAATGCTGCAAAGACAGAAGGATATCCAGGACTCCTTTTCTGCACGGCACCCGCACAGGTAAGGAGGGGAGACAGGATAATGGCCCCTGAAGTTCTGGGTAAACCACTGTACCCAGGGTCCTTCAGTCCTTAAGGGGGCTCTTCCCAATGCTACCCCCCCCTAAGAAAAGTGGATGGGAAAAACCTCCAAGGAAGGATACAGAAATCCTACTGGACCCAGAGGCTTCCCAAGCTTGTGGTCTGGCTCCCAGGGGGAGACCACCAGCCCCAGGCTTCGGGTCCAAAAGAAAAAAACAAACTGTTTCGCTGTGGGGAAACACAATCAAAAACTGAGGAGCACGGGGAGGGACGGGGGTTTTAACCCCTTTGATTGATTGTGTTTCCTGTCAGGTGGACCAGGCATCTCTCAGGGTGCCGTCCTGGAAGATGACTTGAGAAAAAGGCTTGCATACCCTTTAATTAATAAATAATGTATCAATTTTTGTTACTACCGCTGATCAGTGCTGAAAGGACTGCTTATGGCTGCTCTTCCACACAGAATGGGACCCATTTATCAAAATGAAAGAAAATGTTTCAACCTCAGTTCAATGGTTTACTCTTTTTTTGAAGTTTAAGAGTCATTTCACACCGGAACATAATGTGGGAAACCCGCATTCCATGCGGGATTCCCGCACCACATTTAAAACGCATTGCACTTGTGATGACACCCCAAATGCAGGCGCAAACACAGTGCGTTTGCCTGCACTGGATCACGTGGTACAGAAGTACTATGCGTTCTGGTTGTTCTGTGTTTTGTAAAGTAGTGCATGCACTAATTTTTGCTGCGGTCCGGTGTGATTTCAGCCCATTCAAGTGAATGCGTTGAAATCACACTGGATCGTATGCGATTCAAGTTGTGAACCGGCCCAAATAAAATGAATTGAAAGTGATAAGACAGTATAAATATATGCCTCAATTTTCCATCTAGAAACCCGACATGCTAAAAGGAGTAAATTTTCAGGAAATCAGTCAATGTGTTTGGGCACTTTAATTTTCAGGTTTAGATATAGCTTGGAATGTTCAACTAAAGGAGTAATTTTAAAGCCCATCTCCTGACAAAACTCGCTTTTTGGTATAGAATCGGTGTGGGGGGGTCTAAAAAAAATTCAGATTTTATTGCTGTTGGTGTCACCATTGTGGACTGTCCAGACATTTTATTGTGTTATTCTAATGCAGTACTAATAGTTTTATTTGGAAGTCACTTGTCAAATAGCAAGGGGATATGAATATGCCACACCATGGCATGATTCCAAGCCCCCCTGGATTATTTGCATCCTACCTATAGTGGTGGGGTCTGGGGCTTACCTTCCTCTACCGGGAGCACAAAACCTCAGCAGTTGCAGTTAGGAAGGGAAGCATTAGGGTGTTTGCAGAGCATGTTTGTGAACTTGAAGTCACCAATCCCCTCCCACTCTCCATCCAAAACATGTGCCTTCCTTTTTATATAAAACAAAAAAACAAAAAATGTATTAACCACGCTCCCAATAAACTACAAGTGCATCAATAATTATTAGCATCATTTGTGTGACAAGTGATAAAAAGTGCTGAAAAATTCCATACAGACAAAGGTAAATAAAGTCCCACGAACATTCCGTGGTATCCAAATGCCTCAGTGATCAAAATTACCCATGGCTTAAATGTGTCTCTTCTTCACCAACATTCACATGTGCATCCTACTCACCGGAACGTATTGACCCCATTACAGGTAGTCAAAAACAGCATGGTTGTATATTTCCACTTGAAGAGAAAGTCTGCCCAGGGCAAGTTGTCACTGGTTATTCCTATGTAGCGGTGTAGTTGCCACTAGTAACAGACAATCCACCAATTCACCCAGCTGCCAGACTCCATACATCACTTGCAGAGACAATGAACAGTCTTTTGCTGGTTTTGGTTTTGTTTATTGGAGGATACAACTTGGTTGGGGAAAAGGGTGTATGGGATGCCCATAGGATGTTTCAATTGCCATCATATTTTAGAGATCATACGCACTAGCACTAGCATTTTTTCGACTGGGCACGTGGGGACATAGGAAATAGAAAGTTTGGGGAACAGAGCCGGGATTTCGATGCCACTAGTCGCTGGGCAGGTGGGGCCACCCAGGCAAGTGGGGCCCTCGGGCAACTGCCCAGCGACCAGTGGCGTCAAAATCCCGGCTCTGTTCCCCAAACTTTCTATTTCCTATGTCCCCGCGGCCTGCCCTCCAGCCACCATGTTTAGTTTCCGGCTGCCCCTGTGATTGGGCGAATGCTTTCTTCTTCCACCTACCGCTCGGCGCTGACGTCATTGTTGCGCACTGGACACCTTTGGCTCAGCTCAGCTCCCCTGGTCCTTGGCTCTCCACTTTCAATAGACATGGCTCCGTTTGGTAGACCACTCGCACCCCAGCCTTGGCCTAGGCCGGCCCCACGTCCTCCCGCACTGCAGGTACCACCATCTACTAGACATGGCCGCGTTTCTGCCCATAGCCCGCTACACTTTCAGGCAGGGATCCCATCCTCCCCAGCATGGTCGCTGGTGCCCTTCCATGATCCACCAGCAAACCCTCAAGCTGTTGGTTAACTCTCCATGCCTGTGGGCTTCCAGTTGTCAGTGTAGTGTAGTGTGTTGTAGTGGTCAGTGTAATGTGTGTATTGCAGTGGTCAGTGTAGTGTGTGTTGTAGTGGTCAGTGTAATGTGTGTGTTGTAGTGGTCAGTGTAGTGTGTGTATTGCAGTGGTCAGTGTAGTGTGTGTTTCAGTGGTCAGTGTAATGTGTGTATTGCAGTGGTCAGTGTAGTGTGTATTGCAGTGGTCAGTGTAGTGTGTGTTGCAGTGGTCAGTGTAGTGTGTGTTGCAGTGGTCAGTGTAATGTGTGTATTGCAGTGGTCAGTGTAGTGTGTGTATTGCAGTGGTCAGTGTAATTTGTGTATTGCAGTGGTCAGTGTAATTTGTGTATTGCAGTGGTCAGTGTAATGTGTTTATTGCAGAAGTCAGTGTAGTGTGTGTATTGCAGTGGTCAGTGTAATTTGTGTATTGCAGTGGTCAGTGTAATGTGTTTATTGCAGAAGTCAGTGTAGTGTGTGTTACAGTGGTCAGTGTAGTGTGTTGCAGTGGTCAGTGTAATGTGTGTATTGCAGTGGTCAGTGTAGTGTGTGTTGTAGTGGTCAGTGTAATGTCTGTGTTGTAGTGGTCAGTGTAGTGTGTGTATTGCAGTGGTCAGTGTAGTGTGTGTTTCAGTGGTCAGTGTAATGTGTGTATTGCAGTGGTCAGTGTAGTGTGTATTGCAGTGGTCAGTGTAGTGTGTGTTGCAGTGGTCAGTGTAGTGTGTGTTGCAGTGGTCAGTGTAATGTGTGTATTGCAGTGGTCAGTGTAGTGTGTGTATTGCAGTGGTCAGTGTAATTTGTGTATCGCAGTGGTCAGTGTAATGTGTTTATTGCAGAAGTCAGTGTAGTGTGTGTATTGCAGTGGTCAGTGTAATTTGTGTATTGCAGTGGTCAGTGTAATGTGTTTATTGCAGAAGTCAGTGTAGTGTGTGTTACAGTGGTCAGTGTAGTGTGTGTTGCAGTGGTCAGTGTAATGTGTGTATTGCAGTGGTCAGTGTAGTGTGTGTTGTAGTGGTCAGTGTAATGTGTGTGTTGTAGTGGTCAGTGTAGTGTGTGTATTGCAGTGGTCAGTGTAGTGTGTGTTTCAGTGGTCAGTGTAATGTATGTATTGCAGTGGTCAGTGTAGTGTGTATTGCAGTGGTCAGTGTAGTGTGTGTTGCAGTGGTCAGTGTAGTGTGTGTTACAGTGGTCAGTGTAATGTGTGTATTGCAGTGGTCAGTGTAGTGTGTGTATTGCAGTGGTCAGTGTAATTTGTGTATTGCAGTGGTCAGTGTAATTTGTGTATTGCAGTGGTCAGTGTAATGTGTTTATTGCAGAAGTCAGTGTAGTGTGTGTATTGCAGTGGTCAGTGTATTTTGTGTATTGCAGTGGTCAGTGTAATGTGTTTATTGCAGAAGTCAGTGTAGTGTGTGTTACAGTGGTCAGTGTAGTGTGTGTTGCAGTGGTCAGTGTAGTGTGTGTTGCAGTGGTCAGTGTAGTGTAGTGTGTATTGCAGTGGTCAGTGTAGTGTGTGTTGCAGTGGTCAGTGTAGTGTGTGTTGTAGTGGTCAGTGTAGTGTGTGTTGTAGTGGTCAGTATAGTGTGTGTTGTAGTGGTCAGTATAATGTGTATTGCAGTGGTCAGTGTAGTGTGTGTTGTAGTGGTCAGTGTAGTGTGTGTTGTACTGGTCAGTGTAATGTGTATTGCAGTGGTCAGTGTAGTGTGTGTTGTAGTGGTCAGTGTAGTGTGTGTTGTAGTGGTCAGTGTAGTGTGTATTGCAGTGGTCAGTATAGTGTGTATTGCAGTGGTCAGTGTAGTGTGTATTGCAGTAGTCAGTGTAGTGTGTGTTGTAGTGGTCAGTATAGTGTGTGTTGTAGTGGTCAGTGTAATGTGTATTGCAGTGGTCAGTGTAGTGTGTGTTGTAGTGGTCAGTGTAGTGTGTGTTGTAGTGGTCAGTGTAGCGTGTATTGCAGTGGTCAGTATAGTGTGTATTGCAGTGGTCAGTATAGTGTGTATTGCAGTGGTCAGTGTAGTGTGTATTGCAGTGGTCAGTGTAGGGTGTGTTGCAGTGGTCAGTGTAGTGTGTGTTGTAGTGGTCAGTGTAGTGTAGTGGGTATTGTAGTGGACAATGTAGTGTAGTGGGTATTGTAGTGGACAATGTAGTGTAATGGTCAATGTAGTGGACAGGAAGGTCAATGTACTGGTCAGTATAGGAATCAGGTTAATCAGTGTAGTGGACAGGTAGGTAAGTGAAGTGATCAGTCTAGGAATCATGTAGGTCAGTGTAAGGGTCAGTGTAGTGGATAGTGTAGGAATCATGTAGGTCAGTATAGGAATCAGGTAGGTTAGTGTAGTGGTCAGGTAGCTCAGTGTAGGAATCAGGTAGGTTAGTGTAGTGGTCAGTGTAGGAATCAGGCTGGTAAGTACTATTGTGTAAGGGTCAGTGTAGGAATCATGTAGGTCAGTTTAAGGGTCAGTGTAGTGGACAGTGTAGGAATCATGTAGGTCAGTGTAAGGGTCAGTGTAGTGGACAGTGTAGGAATCATGTAGGTCAGTATAAGGGTCAGTGTAGTGGACAGTGTAGGAATCATGTGGGTCAGTGTAAGGGTCAGTGTAGTGATCAGTATAGGAATCAGGTATCAATAAATATAGCCTTATTAATAATTTGCATTTTTATTCTCGTGCGTGATTGTGTAGACAGGGCCCCAGTGCGCTGTATTGCCCGGGGGCCTTTATTGCTCTTAAGATGGCCCTGTCCTGAAGTGAAGTAATGTCACATCTTCTTCATTTGAGCAAGAAGGACACACTCTGAATAAGTCCTTAAGCAGACTCTGGTTGCTTCACTGCTACTAAGACAGAGGCCTGCAGCACCTAGTAGAGGCCTAGTAGGTTAAAAGCATTCTCTTGGATAGTGGACTACTGTTCTCAGCCAGCCCAGCTTGCAAATACTGTGCCCTCAGGCCACATCGGTTTGACAAATAACCCACAGTCTCTCCTCTGATCCAGGACTCCCCATCATTCACCGTGTAAATGATGAAGACTTTGCTAATGAGCGTGTAGAAGCAAAGTTCCCTCACAAACTTCCTGGCACATCCAGCCCTCCACTGTGGTAACACTCACCGACCTTTCACTGCCCTGAGTCCTTGATGGAGAACTTGACCGGACCATACGTTCCGACAGCTTCACCTGCCCCTCTGCTCCAGGAGTTCTTTATCAATCAGTGTGATGAAAAAGACATTACCAATGACCATGTAGAGGCAAAGTTCCTTCACAGCTCTCCCCAGGCCTCCTCCTGCGATCGGCGCACCCCCCCCAAATGGGGGTGCCCTCCTGCTGCTGCCTAGTATTCCATCCTCCACTTCACTCAGTCGACATCTCTCCCCCAGTGGCATCATACCTCAGCTTATATAGGAGGCCAATACCAATTGAGGATTGGTCAGGGCTCCCACATGAGCTGCCTGCCCCTCCAGTTCTAGGCCCAGCCCCTTTTCCAGAACATTCTCCCTGGAAGCAGGGCAGGTGCCTCAGAACTGGAGCACAGGTGGTCACACCCACTGCTACTTTGACCACTCCCAGCCCCCAGATTAAAACAGACAGGCCTAGCTTCCAGCATAGGCCTGCCTAAATTTGCCTGTGCTGACAGTTCCTAGTAAAAACCTATTACTAGCACCTACCTATTGGTAGAGGGTGCTATATTTAGATTCCTAGATGCTCATACCGACCCATGTAGAGGTAGAAAAAGAAGCCTCTTATCGTGTAGTGTATCAAAAAATGTATTTAAAATTATTAAAAATGCACACTACCTTCCTTTAGTGTGTTGGGTTGCCACTGAAAATAAGTGGCACCGCAAGGCACTGACAGTATGAATGGAAATTCTTTTCTTTTTCTTTTCTTTTTTTATTTTGTTTACTTCTTCATTAAAAACAATTTGCAAAGAAAGGTTACAAAACATTTAACTACAACAGTTACATAAGGGGAGAACAAATGAGGAACGCCAGATGTACAAAAGAAGTCTACAGATGGCTTGTATCATGGCCTGGTTGGCCTCATGCCTGATGGTGGAGGACCTCTCATTCCAGATGGGGATGGTCTCACATTAGGTGGGGTCATTCCCATTGGTCCTACTTTGTCGCAGTAAGTGGGCTTAGCCCTATATGACCATATAGTGTGATTAAACCCCTGTATTTTTTTGACTATGTTCGGGGGTTTTTTAACTAGCCTTGCAGGAAATGTCATTCTTGAATGTGTGCGCTGTAATATGTTTTGTACTCCTTTGCCTGGGGGCTTGCCCATTGTTGGACCCATGGGTGGCCTCATGCCTGGAGTTAAACCCATCATGCCTGGTGGGAGTGCACCATGACTCATCCGTGGCGGTGGACCTCCACATCCTCCAGCAGCATACTGTGTTGGGGACCCAGCAATACAAGCTGTAGCTGCTGCTACAGCAGTGGCAACATTGCTGTGGCTCTGAGGTGTCATTACCTGCTGTGATGGCCCTCCCACACCTCTGATGGGTCCTGCTAATCCAGCAAGGGCTTGCGGCATCAGAGCACCAGCTGGCATGCCTCTACCAGCTGCCCTCCCAACTCCTGCTCCTCCAGCTGCTCCCACCCATGGTACTCTAGCAATACCAGTATTGTTTGGAGGTGAGCCTTTCTAATATGGACACCAAGTTCTCCTAACGTAATAAAAACCAACCCTGGTACCCTCTACTTTTCCCGTTCTGGCTGTTTGGAGTTCTTGGGCTTGATCTTTTTAAACTCATCACAATCACATAGTTTAGGATTCATATGCATGTCAAATGATTTGAAAGTTCCAATGAAAATGTGACCATCTTGCAGAATGCAACACATTCTTTTGTCTTTCCCCCAACGTAATGGCTGCAGGTTGGATGCCGTGAATTTGTGGCCGATTATGGGCAATTAAAAAAATAGCACCAGAATTTTAATTCTTTTAAAGATCCACTGTGCTATTGCTGTCAGACACTTCTGGGTATGTAAGATAACATGTCCCTTGCTGGGTGCTGTGGTTCCTCCCAGGGCTGGTGCAAGGATTTGTGACACCCTAGGCCAGTGGTTCTCAACCTCCCTAGTGCCATGATCCCTTGATAAAATTTCCCAAGTTGTGGGGACCCCTAACAGTAAAATTATTTTCGTTGGTCCTTCATTGCTGTAATTTTGCGACTGTTATGAATCGAAATATAAATATCTGATATGCAGGATGTATTTTCATTCTTACAAATTTAACATTTTATAGTGTAGTGATTAACCACAAAAACAATCTGTAATATATAGTGCGCAATATTTATGATTAACATATAAGTTACAAACGAATAAAATGTTTACGACTTGTGTTTATTTATTTTTTATTCATTGTGTATTGAACTGTATTCACTGTATTGTATAATCATGTGAAAACAAAGCGTAACAATGGTAACAATCTTAATTAGCCAGTCTTAATAAAATAACAGTAAATGACATTGCTACAAAATTGTTGCGAAACCATGCATCAAAAAACTAAAGCGTCAGTACGAACGCTGAGTTTGCTTCTTTCTCACCAGATCAGAAATTCTCGGGGAAGTCTTTGCAAGAGCACAACGAAGATCATCTTCTGCAACAAGTCTACTTCTGTATTTAGACTTGATAACCAACATGCTTGAAAAGCCTGTTTCACAAAGATATGTTGTTGGAAATGGAAGAAGAAGCCGCAACACAATCTCAGACAGAACAGGATATGACTGCAAACACTTGATCCAGAATTTATTAACGGACATGGAAAAGAAATCATTTTTTGCTGCATTGCTGGTAATGAGATCAATGAACTCCTCTTGTGCATTCTCAGGAACATCTTCAACTTTGACTGTGAATGGACTTCTAGCAAGTGCAAACGGGGCGTCAGGAAAATTTGGAAAGTATGATGAAATTTCGTCCGCAAGCATTTGCAAGTGTTCTTTGACAGAACTTATTGTTTTAATCCTTTTGTCAAGTTCAATGTCATTTTCCTCAAAGAAAGCAGATAAGTTGGGCAACATGTAAATTCAATTTTCATCCAATTTTTGTTGCCAAAGGTGAAGTTTCATTTGGAATGATCGGATCTTTTCAGACAAATCGAGGCATGTTGCATTTGGTCCTTGAAGAGATAAATTTAACTCGTTCAAGATTGCAAAGATGTCAACCAAGTAAGCTATTTTCTGCAGTTCATTTTCATTGCTGAAAAGTGCTTCAAACTGCGGTTTTGCTTTCTGATTAAAAAATGTTTTTAGTTCATTACGAAGATCAAAAACACGTTTTAAAACTTTTCCTCTTGACAAACATGTCATTTCAGTGTGAAATAACAGAACATTAGCAGAAGCTTCCAATTCATTGCAAAGTTTTGAAAAGAGTCGACTGTTTAAAGCACTCGCTTTTACAAAATTGACGGCACTTATGACACTTTTCATTACTTCTTGTAACTCTTGTGGCAATGTCTTTGTTGCTAACATTTGTTGATGAATCATGCAGTGAGTTCCAATGGATTTTGGCGATTCATTCAATACCAAACGTTGAAATCCAGACCAACATCCTAGCATAGCTGGAGCACCATCTGTGCAAACACCACAAACCTTTTTCCAAGAGATCTCGTGTTTTTCCAGAAATGAACCAATTGTGTCAAATACATCACGTGCAGTAGTTGTTTCAAGGGGTTTGCAAAAAAAGAAACTCATCTTTAAAGTCGCCATCATGAATATACCTCACATAAACCAGTAAATGAGAACAGTTTGCAACATCTGTAGATTCATCAAGATGGAGCAGATTTCATTTCCTGGATTACCTGATCAATAATATCAGCAGACATGTCATCTATTCTCCTGCTGACAGTGTCGTTAGATAAGGAAATTGCACTCAATTTCGTAACAAATTCGGCTCCAATCATAACTCGAACAATGTCTTTGACTGCTGGCAACAGCAAATCCTCGGCAGTGGCGTGAGGTTTCTTAGCTCTGGCGATTGTGAGAGCCACTAAATATGAAGCTTCAACGGCTGCTAGGTTTTGCTTGTGGTACTTGCCGCCAGTATCAAGTCTGCTTTTCTTGACACCATCAGCTTTGTTTTTAAAATACTGGATATCCTTACCAGCAAAGCTCGGATGCTTGGTATCAAAATGACATTTCAGTTTGTTGGGTTTCATAGATTCGGTTGATAGAACTTTATTACAAATAATGCATTGCGGTTTCTCAATTCCTGCTGCAATTATTGAAGTAAAACCATACTTGAAAAAATCGTCACTGTAGCTTCTCTTCTTAAGGTTCTTCTCTCTATGATCCATTATCATGGGCTCGCTGATAAAAATATTATAAGAATAGCTTCAATAATACAGACTATTATTAGCACTTAAGACTTCCCCATCCCAAGATCTCACCCATGTCTCTTGCCTTACAGAAATACCAAACATTGCAGAATTACAAAAGTTAAATTCCCTCTCAAAAATCCATGTGCTCTGCCACATAGCTCGGTAAATAAATTTACATCATAGCAGACCACACCAAGTGGTCTCGTACATTGTGAGTCTGATCAACAAGCTGTTTATATGCAAATCATAAAATATTATTTACCTAAGACTACCCTGCCTACAGGGTGACATGGCTGCTGTGTGATTTCACTGCAGTAGATGGAGCGTTGTCACTTCTATAGGAACAGGAAAAATAATAGCTGCACTGGCAGGGCCAACAGGTGATAAAACTGCTACAGGGGACTCAGAAATACCAAACATTGCAGTGTGATGTTAGTGACAGAGCACATCATAGATGGCAGTGTTATCTTCCCTAGAGTTCCACCTGAAGGCATTGGGAGCAAGCTTGAGGACAGCAGGCGAACACTGCCTGGGAGTCTCCATGGAGGAAGCAGCCATGTGGTCTGGGGAGTTCAGTCAGAGGACTGAAGAGCATGCCTGATGGGACTGGGAGCAGTCTGGGATGGATGGAAGGTCAGTCAGGAGGATTGTGGAGTGGGCAGGAGAAAGGGGCAGCTGCAGCCAGGAGGGCTGGCAGGGCCTGAAGAGGTGGTACTGGGCTACCGGGCAGACGGCAGGTGGGGGGGCACAGTGGTGGCGTTTGATGGCACAGTGGCGGCATTTGATGGCACAGTGGCGACAATTGATGGACACAGTGGCAACAATTGAGGGGCACAGTGGCTGTGTTTGATGGCACAGTGGCGACAATTGATGGGCACAGTGGCTGTGTTTGATGGCACAGTGACGACAATTGATGGGCACAGTGGC
Source organism: Aquarana catesbeiana (assembly GCF_042186555.1). Classification (NCBI taxonomy): domain Eukaryota; kingdom Metazoa; phylum Chordata; class Amphibia; order Anura; family Ranidae; genus Aquarana; species Aquarana catesbeiana. The sequence goes on along the minus strand of NC_133328.1, from coordinate 402,911,134 downwards.
TGCACAGTGGCGATTTTTGCTGGCACAGTGGCGACAATTGATGGGCACAGTGGCTGTGTTTGATGGCACAGTGGCGACAATTGATGGGCACAGTGGCTGTGTTTGATGGCACAGTGACGACAATTGATGGGCACAGTGGCTGCACAGTGGCGACGTTTGCTGGCACAGTGTCGACAATTGATGGGCACAGTGGCTGCGTTTGGCACAGTGGCAACAATTAATGGGCACAGTGGCTGCGTTTGATGGCACAGTGGTGGCGTTTGCTGGCACAGTGGTGACAATTGATGGGCACAGTGGCTGTGTTTGATGGCACAGTGGCGGCATTTGCTGGCACAGTGGCGACAATTGATGGGCACAGTGGCTGCATTTGATGGCACAGTGGCAGCGTTTGCTGGCACAATGGTGACAATTGATGGGCACAGTGGCTGCATTTGATGGCACAGTGGCGGCGTTGCTGGCACAGTGGCGAAAATTGATGGGCACAGTAGCTGTCTTTGATGGCACAGTGGTGGCGTTTTAATGGAGGGGTTTTTTCAGGTTTTTTCAGTTTGTTTGCGCCCCCACCACTGATTTATATATAAACGTCCTGGATGGTTCCTCAAAAGTGGTTATTCCTTGCCAGTGCTAGATATACAAAGTGTATAGCACCCAAACATGTATCTAGCACTGGCACGGAATAACCACTTTTGAGGAACCAACTGGGACGTTTATATATAAATAATATGTATTGTTCCATAATAAAAAAAATGTTGTCATGTCAGCATTTACTGTTAAAAAATCTCTTGATTGCCCTGGTGACACACAGTGCAAAATGCCTTTATAATAACTGTGTCTGACTTACCTAAAGTCACAGGTGTTCTTTCAGATTCAGCAAGTGATGTTTCGTCTCCGCCCTCTTGGTACACTCGTCTGCAGCAAGGGGACTTCGGTGGGTGTAAAAAGATGTCCGCTTGCCGACTTCTAAGTGTAGCATTACTGCTGACGAGAGTACCAAGATGGCGGCGTGCGGTCTCTCATCTCCAGGAAGTGACATCTCGCTGGCCGAGACGGACAGACTCCGGCAGAAACTTCGGGTCCATGTCCGCCAGCATTCGCGACCCCTTGGCGAATCGGCAATCGACCCCCCAGGGGGTAGCGACCCCCAGGTTTGCCCTAGGCGAAACCTAATTTTTCCGCCCCCCTTGGCTCCACCCCTGATTCCACCCCCTTTGTCGTGTCCATGTATACTCTGCCTTTTTAATGAAGCACTCATCAAATGCAGCCCCACCAGCGCCCATCAAATACAGCCTCACAAGCACCAATCAAATGCAGCCTCACCAGTGCCCATCAATGCAGCCTCACCAGTGCCCATCAGTGCAGCCTCACCAGCGCCTATCAAATGCAGCCTACCAGCGCCCATCAATGCAGCCTACCAGTGCCCATCAATAAACGTTTGCATGCTTCCATTCATTCAGGACACAGACACAGTCCTCCGCCGCCGCTGTGCCTCTGACACTATGTGCGAACAGAGCGGCGGCTGCCTGCTGATGCTGAGACTTAGTTGCTTGCTGCAGAGAGAAGAGAGTAATAACACCAGTGGTTGGGCACCCTAGGCAGCTGCCTAGTTTGCCTATTGGTAGCACTGGCCATGGTTCCTCCCACCATCCACTATGTCTCTAGTTTCCTGTAGTATCGTGGAAACTGGCAAGAGAAACCATAGTGACACCTGGGGACCAGATATCTGACACACCTCAAAAGTGTAGGATAGCAAGAGCCCCCATGACTCTTTAAGAGAACGAAGATTTAACGCAGCTGGAAAGGTAATTATTAAACTTCTTCTTTCCCAGGGTGTTGCTAATAGGCCTCATTCCCACGAGGCGGATCCGCTCAGCTCTGTCCGCCAGCTCAACAGGAGATCTCTCTGTTGATCTCCGCTGAGCCGGTGGATGACAGGTCCGTCTCTGCTAACTGAGCGGGGAGAGGCCTGTCAGATCCCTCCTATGGAGGGATCAGATGAAAACGGACAACGTGTCCGTTTTCATCAGATCTCATCCGATCCCCCAGGACAGATGCGAACGTAGGGCCATACATCTGATTTTGCGGATCGGATGTCAGCGGACATGGTAACTGCTGACGTCCATCGCTCCATAGACCTGCATGGAAAATCCGTTCAGGTCCGCCTAAAAAACTGACAGGCGGACCTGAACGGTCCATTCGTGTGAAAGGGGCCCAACAGTGGAACTCGAGAGCAGAGTTTTTTTTCCCTTTTTACTGCCCCTACTAACTTTTTTTTTTTAGCCCTATACAGCTAACCCTAGAGCTAAAAATAAATCACAGGGAGAAGGTGCACCAATGCTTGGCTGTGTTTTCAGATTTTCAGCATTGGTGGGATCCTCCAGACATTTGCTTCAATGAGAGCAGAAAGATAGTTGTGGTTTCCCAATATGATTTACTCTTGGGTAGACATGTTATATTTTACTAGCTGCCTAAGGCTTGGATGTTCTTTTGTGCTCTTAGGACCACTTGTTATTTCTACACCGTTTTACAGCAGTCTTCCTGCCAGTCTCGTGATATAACCAGATCTTCTTCTTTCCTGGTGGTTGTGGTGGGGACAAATGTTCTGTTGCACTCTGGGGATCACTTATTGTTTCTATACCTTTTTACAGCAGTCTTCTTACCAGTCCAGTATTGTACCATGATCTCCTTTTTTCTTGGTGGTGGGGCCAGAATGTACTGTTATACTCCGGGGATCACTTACTGTTCCTATATAATTTTACAGCAATTTTCTTCCCGGTCCGGTGACATAACAGGATCTTCTTTTTCTTTCTTGGTGGTGGTGGGGCTAGAATGTTCTTTTGTCCTCTGGGGATCTCTTATTTTTTCTATACCTTTTTAAAGCAATCTTCTTGCTGGTCTGGTGATGTAACAGGATCTTCTTTTTTCTTAGTGGTGTTGATGGTGGGGCCAGAATGTTCTGTTGCACTCTGGGGATCAGTTATTGTTTCTATACTTTTTTACAGCGGTCTTCTTGCCGGTCTGGACCTGGTGACCTAACAGGATCTTCTTTCTTGGTGGTGGTGGTGGGGCCAGAATATTCTGTTGTGCTCTGAGATCACCTATTGTTTCTATACCTTTTTACGGCAACCTTCTTGCCATTCTGATGACATAACAGGATCTTCTTTTTTCTTGGTGGTGGTGATGGAGCCAGAATGTTCTAATGTGCTCTGGGGATCACTTATTGTTTCTATACCTTTTTACTGCAATCTTCTTGCAGTTCCAATGATGTAACAGGATTTTCTTCTTTCTTGGTGGTGGTGGGGCCAGAATTTTCTGTTGTTCTCTGAGAATCACTAATTGTTTCTATTCTTTTTTCAGCAATCTTCTTGCCATTCTGGTGACATAACAGGATCTTCTTCTTCTTTCTTGGTAGTAGTGGTAGGGCCAGAATTTTCTGTTGCGCTCTGGAGATTACTTATTGTTTCAGGCCTTCCTCTTTGACTAAGTAGTGCTCACATAATGACATGTGAGCATTGATGAATACTTTGAGCCCAAACTGTGTGATGATGTTCCACCATGGGTGTGTGACAGGCCAGCCTCACATAAAATAGACAGAAGGACGTGATTGTCCCTCTTTCAAAAAGGGAGCAACGATGCTGGACCAAGGAGGAAGTGGGAGATAGTGTTGGGGCATGGTGAGGGTAAGTAGATTTTTTTGTCTTATTAAATTCCCTTACGCAGAGCAGTTTTATCCCTATTGTGGGATCACCAGCATGGTATTTATAAATTGAAATCATATCCCCTCTCAAGTGTCTCTTCTCCAGAGAGAATAAGTTCAGTGCTTGTAACATTTCCTCATAACTAATGTCCTCCAGTCCCTTTATAAGCTTTGTTGCCTTTCTCTGGACTCTCTCCAGTTCCAGCACATCCTTCCTGAGGACTGGTGCCAGGAAACTGGACGGCATACTCCAGGTGCAGCCAGACCAGAGTCTTGTAGAGTGGGAGAATTATGGTTTTATCTCTGGAGTTGATCCCCTTTTTAATGCATGCCAATATTCTGTTTGCTTTGCTTGCAGCAGCTTGGCATTGTATGCCATTGCTGAGCCTATCATCTACTAGGACCCCCAGGTCCTTTTCCATCCTCATCAGTTCCTCGTCATCAGTGCCCACCACTGCACTCTATCAGTGCCCATCAATGCAGCCTCATCAGCACACATCAGTGAAGGAGAAAAATTACCTGTTTGCAAATTTTTATAACAAACTATGAAAAAAAAATTCCAAATGTTTTTGTCTTTTTTTTTGTTTATTTAGCAAAAAAATAAAAAACTCACTGGTGATGAAATAAATACCACCAAAAGAAAGCTCTATTTTGGTGCAAAAAAATGATAAAAATGTCATATGGTACGGTGACTGCGCAAATGTCATATAAAGTGTGACAGCCCTGAAGGCTGAAAATTGGCCTGGTCAGGAAGGGGGTAAAAGTGCCTGGTAGGCAAGTGGTTAAATGTGAATTGTTTGTTCTGGTATCGTACGAAAAAAAAAAAATTGTGTTTGTCCCATTGGATAATTTCGCATGAACTGTCATGATCGGCTCTCGAAAGCTGTGTACTAACGATCAGATTATCTCACGATTGCTCTGAAAGTGGTATTTTTTTTTGGTCTGTTTTTCTGATCGTGTGTATTAAGCTGAATACACATTTTACAATATTTGTTGTTCAATTCCTTTAGATTTGCCTTCAACTATGTTGTTCAAGGGCCTCCCTGATTGCATACAATTTAAAAGTGTTTAGGATTGACCTCATATTATATGGTTTAAAGGGAAATTATACAAGAACATCTGGACCACATTTGTATAGTGTTGCTTTAGTCATTAGTTCTACTTTTATTTATTCAGCATGAAGACAGCATGAAGACAGGGCATCTTTAGTAAATCAGCTCCATATCCTCTATGCATTATGGGAAATACTTGGGTTCCTTCTACTAGAACTATCCCTTGATTTTCCTGTGTGTGGCTATTTTCATATTCCATCATTACACTGAAAAACCAGCTCATCCAGCTCCCCCACTCACAGACCTCTCACCCCTCTCTGCCATCACACTGACACCACTCAGCGGACACACCCAAAACACTCCAACTACTTGTGATTGGTGGGTCGGAGTGAGTGGGCGGGGCGGTGCTGCCAGAGATACGATGTGTTTGGTTTCCTGGGTGTGTAGCTGTGTACACATGTACCGGCTCTCCCGGGCTCCGGACATTCCCTGTCTGTGGGATGCTGCATGGGTGACTGATGGCGGCTAATACTTCCCCCCGACCCACGGGGTCCACTCTACTACTGCCTGTCAGCGATCTGCTCCACATGCCCCTGGAACAGGTGAGTGCCCGGATGATGGATACACTGCTTCTCCACTCTGTACACAGCGTACATCTCTACGGTATACACAGTATACCCCATACACAGCACACACCTGTACAGTATACACATTATACTGCCTACACCTGTACAGTATACACCATACACAGCATACACCTGTACAGTATACACCATACACAGCATACACCTGTACAGTATACACAGTATACAGCATACACATGTACAGTATACACCATACACAGCACACACCTGTACAGTATACACAGTATACAGCATACACATGTACATTATACACAGTATACAGCATACACCTGTACAGTATACACCATACACAGCATACACCTGTACAGCATACACCTGTACAGTATACACCATACACAGCATACACCTGTACAGTATACACAGTATACAGCATACACATGTACAGTATACAGCATACACATGTACAGTATACACCATACACAGCACACACCTGTACAGTATACACATTATACTGCCTACACCTGTACAGTATATACCATACACAGCATACACCTGTACAGTATACACAGTATACAGCATAAACCTGTACAGTATACACCATACACAGCATGCACCTGTACAGTATACACCATACACAGCATACACCTGTACAGTATACACCATACACAGCATGCACCTGTACAGTATACACATTATACTGCCTACATCTGTACAGTATACACCATACACAGCATACACCTGTTCAGTATACACAGTATACAGCATAAACCTGTACTGCATACACCATACACAGCATACACCTGTACAGTATACACATTATACTGCCTACATCTGTACATTATACACCATACACAGCACACACCTGTACAGTATACACATTACACTGCCTACATCTGTACATTATACACCATACACAGCATACACCTGTACAGTATACACAGTATACAGCATAAACCTGTACTGCATACACCATACACAGCATACACCTGTACAGTATACACCATACACAGCATACACCTGTACTGTATACACCATACACAGCATACACCTGTACAGTATACACAGTATACAGCGGACACCTGTACAGTATACACCATACACAGCATACACCTGTACAGTATACAGCATACACATGTACAGTATACACCATACACAGCACACACCTGTACAGTATACACATTATACTGCCTACACCTGTACAGTATACACCATACACAGCATACACCTGTACAGTATACACAGCATACACCTGTACAGTATACACCATACACAGCATACACCTGTACAGTATACACAGCATACACCTGTACAGTATACACCATACACAGCATACACCTGTACAGTATACAGCATACACCTGTACTGTATACACCATACACAGCATACACCTGTACAGTATACACCATACACAGCATACACCTGTACTATATACACCATACACAGCATACACCTGTACAGTATACACAGTATACAGCATACACCTGTACTGTATACACCATACACAGCATACACCTGTACAGTATACACAGTATACAGCATACACCTGTACAGTATACACCATACACAGCATACACCTGTACAGTATACACCATACACAGCATACACCTGTACTGTATACACTATACACAGCATACACCTGTACAGTATACACAGTATACAGTATACACCTGTACAGTATACACCTGTACAGTATACACCATACACAGCATACACCTGTAAAGTATACACAGTATACAGCATACACCTGTACAGTATACACCATACCCAGCATACACCTGTACAGTATACATAGTATACAGCATACACCGTATACACAGTATACACCATACACAGCATACACCTGTACAGTATACACAATATACAGCATACACCTGTACTGTATACACCATACACAGCATACACCTGTACAGTATACACCATACACAGCATCCACCTGTAAAATATACCCCATACACAGCATACATCTGTACAGTATACACCATACCCAGCATACACCTGTACAGCATACACAGTATACAGCATACACCTGTATAGTATATACACCATACTCAGCATACACCTGTATAGTATATACACCATACTCAGCATACACCTGTACAGTATACACAGTATACAGCATACACCTGTACAGTATACACAGTATACACCTGTACAGTATACACCATACCCAGCATACACACGTACAATATACACCATACACAGCATACACACATACAGTATACACAGTATACCCCATACACATGTACAGTATAACCATAACCAGTATACACATGTACAGTATACACAGTATACACCATACACAGCATACACCTGTACAGTATACACAGCATACACCTGTACAGTATACACCATACACAGCATACACCTGTACAGTATACACCATACACATGTACAGTATACAAAGCATACACCTGTACAGTATACACCATACACATGTACAGTATACACCATACACCTGTACAGTATACACACCATACACATGTACAGTATACACACCATACACATGTACAGTATACACCATACACCTGTACCGTATACACTCTTCTACTGTGCATGGGATCAGTGTCTGCTTATTGTAATTCTCCATGTGTCTGCTCTGCTTTACATTTATTGTGCTTTACGTTGCGTTTTTGCCAAACGCAGCAACTAGCTGCGCCCAATCCTGGCAATTTGATAAAAGTAGCAGGGGATTGATCACCGTACTAAGTTTGATTGAAGTAATCTGATCAATTTTAGCTTGAATGTTTTATTTATTACAGATACTTATATAGCGGCGTCAATTTTACGCAGCGCTTTACATATACACTTACCAGCCACTTTATTAGGTACATCTTGGTAGTACTGGGTTGGACCCCCTTTTGCCTTCAGAATTGCCTTCATTCTTCATGGCATAGATTCAACAAGGTGTTAAAAACATTCCTCAGACTTTGGTCCATATTGACATGATAGCATCACGCAGTTGCTGCAGATTTGTCAGCTTCACTTCCATGATGTGAATCTCCCATTCCACCACATCCCAAAGGTGTTTTATTCTATTGAGATCTGGTGACTGTGGAGGCCATTGGAGTACAGTGACCTCATTGTCCTGTTCAAGAAACCAGTGGTGAGTTGATTTGAGCTTTGTGACATGGTGCATTATCCTGCTGGAAGTAGCCATCAGAAGATACATGGTAGTCATAAAGGAATGAACATGGTCAGCAACAATACTCAGGTAGGCCGTGGCATTTAAACAATGCTCAATTGGTACTAAGGGGCCCAAAGCGTGCTGAGAAAATATCCCCCACACCATTACACCACCAGCCTGAACCATTGCTACAAGGCTGGATGGATCCATGCTTTTATGTTGTTTACGCCAGTGGTTCTCAACCTCAGTCCTCAAGTTCCCCCAACGGGCCATGTTTTGGGAACTTCCCTTAGATAAAATAGCTCTTATCAATACTAATATCATACTTATCAGCTGTGCCAAGTAAAGGAAAACCTAAAAACATTACCAGTTGGGAGTACTTGAGGACTGAGGCTGAGAACCACTGCTTTATGCCAAATTCTGACCCTACCATCTGAATGTCGCAGCTGAAATCGAGACTTGTCAGACCAGGCAACGTTTTTCTAATCGTCCAAATTTGGTGAGCCTGTGCAAATTGTAGCCTCAGTTTCCTGTTCTTAGCTGACAGGAGTGGCACCCGGTGTGGCCTTCTGCTGCTGTAGCCCATCTGCTTCAAGGTTCAATGTGTTGTGTGTGTAGAGATGGTATTCTGCATACCTTGGTTGTAACGAGTGGTTATTTGAGTTACTGTTGCCTTTGTATCATCTGGAACCAGTCTGCCCATTCTCCTCTGACCACAACAAGGCATTTTCGTCCACACCACCGCCACCCACTGGATATTTTCTCTTTTTTTGGACCATTCTATGTAAACCCTAGAGATAGTTGTGTGTGAAAATCCCAGAGGATAACGTTCAGTTTGGCTGACCCCATGGTCATTCACAATTTAAGTGTCCTCAGGCTTTGGGGAGATTGAGATAATCTTTTTAGTAATGTTGCAGATCCTCATTGTTAAAAGATGTTCATAGACATAGGAGAGTGTAGATGATCCAACTGCTGTCCGGTGAGATCTGAGTATTTCACAAACAGGAACATTCTCATTGGCTGCAGTTCCTGTTCATGTCAATGGAAAGGGGAAGAAGTGAGGGGCACAAACAGGCACTGTTGGCACTTATTATCACAAAGAGGAGGATTATTGATCTGGACAGGTTTTCCAGATAGTGCTTAGGTAGCAGGTTCAGGGGCCTCCAATGTATGTGAGATTGTTTCCTGATCCAATCAAAAAAAGTTTACTCATACCTATGGATAGCTTAAAGTAATATTAAATTATAACTACAGGCAAAACTGTATTTTCAGTTTTGTATGGAATGGAGATGGATTAGAATGCCTGTCAGTTTTTATTGCTGTTTTCCTCCCCGTTAAGACTACTTTCATACTGCAGCGCCCGGCCATTAGCGTTAAGCACTGCTCGTTTTTGCAGCGCTTTTCGCCTGCTAGCGGGGTGCTTTTAACCCCAACGAAAGGGTGTTGTGGCACTTCCGAAGCGCTTTTCAGCACTTTAGAAGGGCTACCCATTCCAGAACCGCCCCAAAGATGCTGCTTGCGGGACTTTTCCTAAACGCGCACCGCCCCATTGTGAAAAGTCACACTGAGATGAATGGGAGGCGGGTTTTAGGTGTTATTTAGAGGCTATTTCTAGTGCTAAAACACCTGAAAACCGCCTCAGTGTGAAAGGTGTCTAAGGGAGGATCACCCTCTCTATTTGTCCTCCTAAACATTATCTTTGAAAGTGAAAGTAAAATGAAATCCCAAATTTTTGGTTGTCCCCAGAAAAGTAATCGAGAGGAAATCTTTCAATCGGGATACTAGTTCTTGGTGACCTGGGGATCTCTTTTAATTTCTGGCATAGGAGAAAAGGCTGCTGGAGGTACATATACATCCGCTGAATCTTTCAATCCAGCTGTTTTTGGCTGAATTATAAGGCAAAGTAATGTCAGCCCAGTAACCTTTGGTTCACCTAATATCGGCTAGAACTGCTGAAACACAAAAGCAAACATTTATTATTGCAGCTTACCAAGTCTTATGCCGCGTACACACGAGCGGTTTTGCTGTCGGAATAAACTCTGAAGGTTTCTCCGTCGGAATTCCGCTCAAGCTGTCTTGCATACACACGGTCACACCAAAGTCCGACCGTCAAGAACGCGGTGACATACAACGCGTACGACGGCACTAGAAAGACCTAACGCTTCCGTCTCGTACTTGCTTCAGAGCTAGCACTGTTTTTGGTACGCCAGAACAGCATACAGACGAGCGGGTTTCCCGATAGTAATTATTTCCGTCTGAAAAATTTAGAACATGTTCTCTAAGTCCGTCTGAATTTTCAATGGAAAAAGTCCGATGGGGCATACACACAGTCGAAATATACAATGAAAAGCTCCCATTGGACTTTTTCTGACGGACATTCCGCTCGCGTGTACACGGCATTAGATGTGATGGCTGAAATTGTTTTCTTTTTTTAGGCTTTCTTTCTTGCAGATGTATCAGTTACAGGGATGAAACAAACCATTTGCCACTGCTTATAATGGTCAGTTTTATTGATGTAAAACCTTCAGCCTAAGTTCACACTATGAATTGCACAGGAACCGCACCACATTCCTGTACAATTCACACACAATTCAGTGCAGTGAGATTTGAGCCATTCACTTTGAATGGCTCAAATCGCACCGCATCCGCACCAAACATGTGCATGCAGCAATTTTGGGAACGCTCTGCAACAGATCGCATGGTTGGTTTATACCATATGATCCGGTGCAGGCAAAGTGGCTTTCCCTGGCTTTCCCTGGTGGTACTCGCTGAAGAGGAGGAGTCTGGAATCGCTGGTGGGGGACCCCAGAAAAGAAGGATCGGGCTGCTCTTTGTAAAACCATTGCACAGGGAAGGTAAGTATAACTTGTTTGTTATTTTAGTTTAAAAAAACCTGAAAGTTTACTATCACTTTAACCCTTATCTACATATTCTGCTCCAAGTTATAGCCACAAACTGCCCATAGCCAGTAGCATACTTAACTGCAGCCTTTAAGTTTTTCATCAGGCATCTAATGCCCAAGGCAAGCTTAGGCAAGCACTCCACCCAAAAGGTAACATTAGTTATTGGGCAGAGTTTACAAAGCTATTACTATTTAAATCACAGTAGATGATTAGGTGTCCTTTTAATAAGGTGCAATTTAGAACGCCTTTACACATAGCGGCTGTTTACCATGTACTAAGCTCTCAAAAGAGAAAATGTTTAACATTACAGCTTCTCTGACTGAGACGAGGCGCGAATAGAATATGTGGTGCATGCAAGCAATGGATAGTGTATATGAGATCACGGGCTCAAATGATACACAATGAAAAAAATAAAAATAAATGCAAGAAAGTGACAACATAAAAGACCTACAGGAGATGGAGCATACATTAATATTTATTTTACATACAAATACACTTGGGTACAAGTGTAACAAAAATATCTTCATATAAATAAAACACAATTATTCATGAATGGTCCCCCCTTCTGTAGGTCTTTATTTAACTTTTATTTCTCTTATAATTACTGCATTCTTGTATAAGGGACAAGAATATACTGGCAGACCAGTGTGGGAATATAAGTGACATAAACCCCTGAGCAATAGGAAATGTATTTTTTAGGGTGGCCCTGTTTGTGTTTTTCTTTGTGTATATATAGATATTTTTGAAGACCGAGTACAAGTACCGATACTTTTTTGCAAGTACTCGCTGATACCGATTACCGATACTTTTTTAATGTCATGTGACAGAGCACAATACAGATTAGGTGGCACTGATATGCAGCACTAATAGGTGGCTGGCACTGATAGGCAGCACTTATGGGCATTAGGCACTGATAGGTGGCATTTAGGGGCACTGATAGGCAGGCACTGAAATTCCATGAGAGGAAAGGCTGCCTGCGACTTCCATCTTGGTACTGCTTGGTACCGAACTATATGGGCTGGGTGTAACAAGATGTCTGCTGCTGGCTTACTGCGGCCGAGTGCAGGGTGTACCAAGATGGGCGTCGGGATGTCCAAACGCTGACGTCGACACTGCCGTTGTTCCTCCCGCTGACTTCCGGTTGTGCCGGGTCGCCTAATCTGATGAAACGCCGCCTTTCCCAGGCATCGCAAGTAAATGCTCGGTACGGTACCTATACTGGTATCGGTGCAATCTCTCTCTCTCTCTCTCTCTCTCTCTCTCTCAACACCATCTGTGCCGCCTTTCAGTGCCCATCCGTGCCACCTATGTGTACCCATCAGTGCCACATATTAGTGCCCATCATCAGTGCCACCTCATTGGTGCCCATCAGTGCCACCTTATCAGTGCCTGTCAGTGCAGCCCCATCAGTGCCCAGCAGTGAAACTTACTTATTTACAAAGTTTTGTAACAGAAACAAAAAAAAAACAATTTTTTTTCAAAATTTTCGGTCCTTTTTTTTATTTGTGTAGCAGAAAATAAAAATCCCAGAGTTGATCAAATACCACCAAAAGAAAGCTCTATTTGTGGGAACAAAATGATAAAAATTTAGTTTGGGTACAGTGTTGTATGACCGCACAATTGTCATTCAAAGTGCGACAGCGCTAAAAGCTGAAAATTGGTCTGGACAGGAAGGTGTATAAGTGCCCAGTATTGAAGTGGCTAATTCAAGGGGTTGAACATAAAGATCAAGTACAAATTTTAGGAACGGAAACCATTTTTATACACAGTCCCCTCATTTTCAGGGGCTCAAATGTCATTTTAACAAATGAATATAATCATAAACAAAATGTTCATTTTTAAAATTTTGTTGAGAATCCTTTACTGGCAATGACTGCCTGAAGTCTGGGACCCATGGACATTACTAAAGACTGGGTTTCCTCCTTTCTGATGGGCTCTAACTGCAGCTGTCTTCAGTTGTTTTTTTGTGGGTTTGTGGGTCTTTCTACCTTTAGTTTTGTCTTCAGCAAGTGAAATGCATGCTCAGTTGGGTTGAGATCAGGTGATTGACTCGGCCATTTCAGAATATTCCACTTCTTTTCCTTCAAAAGCTCCTGGGTTGCTTTTGCAGTGTGTTTTGGATCATTGTCCATCTGTACTGTGAAGCGTGGTCCAATCAACTTTGCTGCAGTTGCCTGAATCTGGGCTGACAGTATATCTCTAAACACCGCAGAATTCTTCCGGCTGCTTCTGTCTTCTGTAACATCATCAATAAACACCAATGACCCAGTGCCACTGGAAGCCATTCATGCCCATGCCATCATACTGCCTCCACCATGTTTTACAGATGGCGTTGTGTGCTTTGGATCATGAGCTGTTCCAAGCCTCCTCCACACTTTTTTCTTCCCGTCATTCTGGTACAGATTAATCTTAGTTTTATCCATCCAAAGAATGTTTTTTCCTGAACCAGAATCTGGGTTTTTTGGCAAAGTCTAATTAGGGCTGGGGAAAAAATTGATCTGAATCTTGAATCGAGTTGAGAGGTCAAATCGATTCAAATTTTCAGAAAATCCTTTTTTTTTGGATTTTTTTTTTTCACCAGGACCGGCGCTGACACCGCGCCGGTCCTGAGGAGGTGCGGGCAGGAGTTTTTAGGCGAGGCCGCGGCTTCGGCCTAGTCCACGAGGTCAGACTCCGCGGACTAGGCCGAAGCCGCGGCCTCGCCTAAAAACTCCTGCCCGCAGCTCCTCAGGACCGGCGTGGTGTTCATCAAAAAAAAAAAAAAACTCGATTTGAATTGTGAAACGAGTTTTTTTTTTTTTTTAAATCGCAGATTTTTTTTTTTTTGGAGAAAATCGCCCAGCTCTAAGTCTAATCTGGCTTTTCTATTCTTCAGGCTTACAAATGGTTTGCACCTTGTGGTAAACCCTCTGTATTTGCTCTTGTTTAGTCTTCTCTTGATTGTAGACTTTGACAATGATTCTCCCACCTCCTGGAGAGTGCCCTTCACTTGTTTGGATGTTGTGAATGGGTTTTTTTTACCATAGAGAGGATCCTGCAATCATCCACCACTGTTGTCCTCCGTAGATGTCTAGGCTTTTTTATGTTGCTGAGCTCACCAGTGCATTCTTCTTTACTCAGAATGTACCAAACTGTTGATTTGTCCACTCCTAATGTTGCTGCTAATTTGCTTTATTTTTTAAGCCTTGCAATGGCCTGTTTCACTTGTATGGACAGCTCCTTTGAACGCATTATGTAGGTTTAGGCCGTGTACACACGAACGTACTTTTAGGCACAAAAGTCCGATGGCCTTTCCAGCAGACTTTCGTCAGACTTTTGACGGACTTCCGACGGACTTTTGAACAAACGGACTTGCCTACACACGATAACACCAAAGTCCGACGGATTCGTATGTGATGACGTACAACCGGACTAAAATAAGGAAGTTGATAGCCAGTAGCCAATAGCTGCCCTAGCGTGGGTTTTCGTCCATCGGACTAGCATACAGACAAGCGGATTTTTCTACCAGACTCGAGTCCGTCGGAAAGATTTGAAGCATGTTTCAAATATAAAGTCAGTCAGATTTTCGACTGGAAAAGTTCGATGAGGCCCACACACGATCGGATTGTCCGTCTCCAGTCCGGTCGAAAAGTCCGCTCGTGTGTACGCTGCATTACAGCAATCTTCTTTTCCAAGCATTAATGTTCAATCAGAAAAAATCCCCTAACACAATGTGATCAGTAGTGTTGAACCCCCCTTCTCTTTCCGCAGCATTAGTAATCATTGTTGTATGTTTATATCCCCCTTTACCCAGCATTTGTGGCCATTGGAGTTAAATAAATAAATACATTTAAAAAATCCTAATTTTCCCAGCATTTGTGATCAGTGGTGTTGAAATACACTTTCCTTCCTACCTTTTGCAGCATTGATGGTTAGTGTGAAAGAGCTTTGTTTAATGACACATTAGGTCAGTCTACCTGACAGTAGAGGTAAAAAAATCAGAGCTGGGTGCCTGAATGAATGTTCCAGTACCTGGTATTGGGACACTGAGCAGATCCCCGGGACTGGTGCAGTGGTGGGGCTCACAAGGCTTAGGATCGGAGAGGTTGGCCTGGGGTGATGGTGGGGAACCTGGAATGATGGGTTAGCAACTCTGTTTTGTCTGTATTATTAGGATGCCCCTGCCCTCCAACATTCCATAAATATCTTATACTTACCTTGCCAGGCTTTTGCTAGAAACACTGTGTCTGTTTTATAGGGTGCCAAAGAGCTGCTTCTGCTGCTGAACACTCAACCACCTGGTCCCTTGCTTCTTCTGCTAATATACAAAGTTCTAGTCATTCCTACAGAGAAGCCATCTGTCATGATGTCTGGACATATTGCAGTTGATTTAATAAATCTGTAGAGAAAATTGGTACAACTGTGCATGGTCGTCAGTCAGCTTTGAACTTGATCTTGGTTAATTAACCATCTGCCTACCATGCTATAGCTGAATGACGGCTACAGTGCAGACGGCTAGTTCTGGGAGGCCGTCCTATGATGGCCTCCCATGATTGCGCCCACTCCGGGCACGGGCGGCACGCTCTGTGATCACAGTGTCTGTTCCTGAGGACACTACTGATCACAGATTAAGGTAAAGAGCCAATCAGAGGCTCTTTGCTATGTGATCAGCTGTGTCCAATCAAAGCTGATCACGGATGTAAATAGAATCCGGTTATATGCAGTACTTTCCTCAAACTGAAAGCACGAGGAGATGAGAAGAGAGCCGATAACCGGCTTCTCTAAAAGGGACATGTACACTGATAATCAGGGCACTGATTATCAGTGCAATTCAAACAGTGCCCACCAGTGCTGCCAATATGTGCCCACCAGTGCTGCCCATAAGTGTCACATACCAGTGCCACCTATCGGTGCCGCCCATCAGTGCAGCCTCATCAGCGCACATCAGTGAAGGAGAAAAATTACCTGTTTCCAAAATTGTATAACAAACTATGAAAGTTATGTTTTTTTTGTTAGCAAAAAATAAAAAACCCAGTGGTGATTAAATACCACCACAAGAAAGCTCTATTTGTGTGAAAACAAAAATGATAAAAATTGTTGTTTGGGTACAGTGTTGCTTGACCGCGCAATTGTCATTCAAAGTGCGACAGTGCTGAAAGCTGAAAATTTGCCTGGGCAGGAAGGGGGTGAAAGTGCCCAGTAGGCAAGTGGTTAAGCTATGACAAAAAAAAAAACCTGGTTACCGATTGGTTTCTATGTAGAGCTGCTCCAGATTTTGCACTCTCTAGTCTTAGGCCTGGTTCACACCTAGGCAGGTTGCAGTTTGCATATTCCAGGTGCATTTTGCGTTTTTCAATACTTGTTTTGGATCCATTGAAGTCTATGGAACCAAAAACCAGAAAAAAAGTCTCTGGCCCTTTCCAGAAAATGCACAGATTTGAACGTGACCCATAGGAAACCATGTTAAATGGACTGTAGTGTGTTTCTGCAAAACTGAAAACACACAAAAAAAAATGCATAGGTGTGAATCAGGCCTTAGTAAATCAACCCCATTATGTCTGGATACAAGGAAGATGGCCTCTTCATAGCAATGAATGGGTTGAGTTTGAGGATTGTACAGAGGTTGTTGAACCAGATTGTAACTTGTTTGGCTACCATAGGAAGACCTAGGGTGATTAATCCTACTTGCATCCACATAGACATCAGATTTCGGGTACCTCCGTTTTGGGTGTATTTACTGCTTAACATTGACTTTCAAAATCTAAATCTAAAAGCCCAGAAGTACTAACATAATAAATCTTTTAGGCAGTATAATATTTTCTTTCCACTATTAATGTAGTGGCGCTGGGACTAAAGCAGGCTTGTAAGAAGCAGTCGGTTACCTCTGCACCTGGCCAGCACTGATCTAAATATCTTGGAATGTAGACTTCTGTATATAATCTGAAATGACTGTTTGGTTTAAGAAAAGACTACAGTGTATATCTAAATAAGCCTTATTAGTCATACACTGGGCTGCATTTGCACTCTTCCAAGCATTTTAGCACTCTTTCATTGCTGAATAACTGAGGAAACATTTCTGCTCTGATATTTTTTTCATTTGTATTAGGGTCGGTTCACACATGGGCAACACGACTTTAGCGCGACTTTGCACGGCGGCTTCGACGCGACCTCGACGCGACTTCGACGCAACTCCGACGCGACTTCGGCAAATTACGAGGCGACTTGAAGTCGCCTCCATGACAGGCGACTTCGCCTGTGGCCAATCAGCTCTCTGGGAGGGAGGGGGGGAGGGAGGGGTTTTCCCTGCAAAGTCGCTTGACTTTACAGAGAGATCCGACTTGGAGGCGACTTCCATTGATTTCTATGGTACAGGTCGCCTACCAAGTCGGATCAAAGTAATACAGGGAGTACGCTCTGAAGTCGGAGCGACTTCAGTAGTGTCTATTAAGACACTAGCGTTAACTCCCATCAAAACTATTTCTGGGGCGACTTGGGGCGACTTGAGGGCGTACAAGTCGGATCCCAAGTCGCCCCAGTGTGAACCGAGCCTTAGTGTAACTGTACTTTTATATATGAATTCTCAGCCGGTACTAAAGAACTAACGTTTTTGAGCAAACAGCTGAACATTCAGTTTGAATAAATGTATTTTACTGTAAACATGTTGAATGTATATTTCTCAATGTTTTATCCCTTTAAACTTTTGGCATTGGCTCCCACTGGCCCTCTAAAGCGGCGTACACACGGGCGGACTTTTCGACCGGACTGGTCCGACGGATCGAATCCGGCGGACGATCTGACCGTGTGTGAGCTGCATCGGACTTCCGATGGACCGTTTCAGTCGGAAATCCGGCGGACTTTAGATTTGAAACTGGCTTCAAATCTTCCCGCCGGAACTTCTGCCGGACTCAGTTCATATCGTAAAGCCCGTTCGTCTGTATGCTGGTCCGACGGACCAAATACGACACAAGGGCAGCTACAGCAGCTGCCCACGAGAATGTTTCCAGCCTGATCCTATCGTGCTGGTTCTCAGCGACAGGGTGCTACATTTTCCTATTGCAGCGAGCACAGGGGGAGGCGACAATGTCCCTTAGGTCTGGAAAAAACGGTGTGGGGTCCCCCCAAAGTCCATACCAGGCCCCTATCCAAGCACGCAGCCCGGCCGGTCAGGAAAGGGGGTGGGGACGAGCGCCCCCCCCCCTCCTGAACCGTACCAGGCCGCATGCCCTCAACATGGGGGGTGGGTGCTTTGAGGGAGGGGGCACCCTGCGGCCCCCCACCCCAAAGCACCATGTTGATGAGGACAAGGGCCTTCTCCCGACAACCCTGGCCATTGGTTGTCGGGGTCTGCGGGCGGGGGGCTTATCAGAATCCGAGAGCCCCCTTTAATAAGGGGGCCCCCAGATCCCGGCCCCTCCACCCTATGTGAATGAGTATGGGGTACATCATACCCCTACCCATTCACCTAAGGAAAAAAGCGTCAATAAAAAACACAGTACACAGGTTTTTAAAGTAATTTTATTAGACAGCTCTGGGGGTCTTCTTCCGACTTCGGGGGTCTTCTTCTGACTTTGGGGACATTCTTCTGACTTTGGGGGTCTTCTTCCGACTTCTCCGGCCTCTTCTCCCGGTGTTCAGCCTCTTCTCCAGGTGTCCGGTTCTTCTGCCGGGCTCCTCCGCTATCTTCTGCCGCTATTTTGCTAGCTGTGGCCCGGTCTTCTGCGTCGTCTTCTTCCCTCTTCTCTTCTTCCGATGTTGACACGACTCTCTCTCCCGATGTATTGCTGTGTGGACGGTGCGTAATGACTTGTATAGACATGGGGCGGGGTCACCGGGTGATGTCATCCAGTGACCCCGCCCCTTATGAAGTCACAGTCCCAGCATACCCCGGCTGAGAGCAGCTGAGCGAAAGACGTTGGGGGCTTGGCCTGGTTGGAACCCAGGCTGAGGTTGCCACATACTACATCACAGCGGGTCTGTTTTTATGTGCGACTTATGTGACATTTCTTTCACTATGCAATATTATTTTACATATTATTTACATATTTACACTAATATGGTTACAGCATATTCTAGTTGAGATTTGCCATAAAGGGTAGAGCTTTCAAGGGCTCATTCCACTTGCCAACTTACGAATTTAGGACTTTTCTGCCCACTTTTCTTTTAAAAGAAAGTTTACAACATCACATTGATACAACGGAAATATTTTTTTGTAAAACTGTCAGGTAATAAATTCACGTCCTGAGTACTAGGACTAGGACATATACTCATCCTCAACCTTAATCCAGCCATCTTCTGTGTGGCGCTACTCGAAATGACAGTCATTCTCCTGATGAAGATGCTTCAAAGTGGGCATGCACAGCATGGTCCATTTGATTCCTATTGGTAAGCTGTACTTGTAGTGACCAGTGGAGGCCGCCAAGTAATAAATGGGGTCATGGCACCCATGTGCAGTACAAAGCGGCCGTTTTCGAGACAAAGGCTGTGAGGTTTCAAGCAAGATTCCTGGTTAGGAGCTACAGGTAAGTATTTGTCCTAGTGGGCAGAATTCAGCGGATGGAGGGGATTTTTTAATACCGCGGTACAAAGAAACAGTTGTACGTTAACAAAGGGGGATTTAGTTTTCACCCTAATTACGTAGTAGGCTTTTTGACCTTTGCAGTCTTACAGTATTTCCTGTATTACTGTCAGAAATCATGAAATCAGACCGAGACAGAAGTACGGTTAAATCACACTTGCTTAATAATAAAAGTAAAAAGAACAAACTTAGTCAAAACATAGCCAAAGTTCAGTAACTGGAACGGATAGTCAGCCAAGCCAGAAGTCAGGGATCGATGTAGTGGAATAGCAAGCAGGATCTGGAGCCAGAAGGGATGTCAGCCAAGCAAGTCTTTAAACAGGAACGCAGGAGAAAGTCTCTGTGAAGTTGACCAAGGCGAAGGCAGAGATCCTTTGGGCTGGACGGCTTAAGCAGGCAGGACTGATGAGCAGGATATCATCAACAGCTGAATCTGTGGAGAGATAGGAGCTGGCAATTAGCCGACAGGTGAGCGGCCAGGTATGAGAAGGAAGGGCTGAGCCTAGCCCTGACAATTGCATTACAAGTACACAGAATACTACATATAGCCAGGAGTTGCTGTTTAACTAATAGAGTTGTAATTGAACTTTACATAGCTGTACCAATACGTTTTAATTATGCACAGGGTGTGGTAGTGATTGTAGAATGATATGCCCTGCTGCAATCCACATGTCCTAATATTGAAAAAAATTAAATCAAATTACAGTACTTGTAAACATGGGTATTATATTAGGGAATCTTTAAATTTGAAAGGTTTATCGCAGATCATTTTACTCACAGTAAATACACTATAGGCTCACTTTAATTGTCTCCTACCCCCTTTTTAAGCGCTCTTAACCAGTTCCAATGTGGGCCAGTTCTCACATTTCTGTCAGAAATTAGAATTTTTGGTAAAACATAAAAGATGTTACGCCGACTAAATAGATACCCAACATGTCACGCTTTAAAGTTGCATACGCCAGTGGAACGGAGCCAAACTACGGTACCTAAAGATCTCCATAGGTGACGCTTTAAAAGCCTTTACAGGTTAATAGTTTAGAGTTACAGAGGAGGTCTGGCTTAAGAATTCTTGGAAAAAATGTGGGTGCAGCGCTTTGTGCAAAATATAATCAGACTTCAGACTTTTTTCACCATTGCATTTGAGAATTTTTATGGTGTCAAGATATTTTTTACGCACTCATGAAGATTTTTACTTGATTCCCCAGTATATATTGTTGATTGTGTATTATAATCTTATGGTTTTGAGCACGTTATTAATTTATTAAATGATTACTTGTTATTTCATTCAAGCACGTTATTGGTTTTATGCATTTGATTTGTTTCCCATCTTATTTGGTTGTAGTTTCTACGTTTTGAAATTCTACTTTAGTTTTTTATTTTTTCAGATTTTTTCACCATTATCTGAATGTTACCTTTTCCTTTTTTAAAGTATTGGGATTATATTTTGCACAAAGCTTTGCACCCACATTTTTTCCACTTGTTTGAGTTTTATATTTAAGACTTTTTGGTGCTGGCAGCTTTTTATTTGTTTCATTTTTAGTTTTTCATATTCATTTCTAGAGCAGTGTTAACCTTTTGTTTTCTTTTTTACAATTAAGAATTGCTTTGAAGTCTGAACCGATACCGCACATGTGTGGTGTGATCACCATTTACATATGCGTGCGGGACCTTTCCTCCACCTGTAAACATGATCCAGCAACTGTATAGCTGCTTGGATCACTTTTACTATGTAGGGAATCACTTCCTGTAAAAAACAGTACTGGGATCATGGTTGTTGCTCCTCTCTATCCCACTCTTCCTCCACTATACAAATATCAATCTTTTTGTTACTTTTTGTTTTAAATATTACTAAATAAAAAACTTTTTTAATTTTAACTTTAGTTTTGGAAAGAGTGGAGATGGATTAATAGAACACATATTAGGTATTTATTGCTGTCTGTTCTCTAGTTAGGGGGACCCTGGGGGGTTGGAGAGGGAGCGGATAGAGTGGGTCCAGGGATTACTCTATCGGGTTACTGAGGGAAAGACAGCCTCCCATCCACCCAAGCGGCAGCTGGTTGTGCCACAGAAATATCGGCATGACCTGCTGCGCATTGGGCATGACATACCCTTAGCCGGACACCTGGGGATGTCCCGGACCCTCCACCAGTCGTTTTTTTGGCCAGGGATTACAGGGGATATCCGACAGTATTGCCGGACCTGTGACACATGCCAGCGGGTGGGTAAGCGTGGGGGCCCACTGAAAGCTCCCCTACACCCTTTACAAATCATTGATGAACCCTTTAGCCATGTTGCTGTAGACCTGGTTGGACCATTGCCCCGACCTAGTCCTTCTGGGAAGAGATATATCCTTACTGTGGTGGATTATGCCACCCGGTACCCGGAGGCCATTCCCCTGGCAAATATCCATGCAGAAACTGTGGCTGATGCTTTGCTCCGGATCTTTGCCAGGGTGGGTTTCCCTCGGGAAATCATCTCCGACCAGGGGACCCAGTTCACTGCTGACCTCACTCAGCAGTTATGGAGGCTCTGTGAGATAAAGCCCCTACAGAGCTCTCCCTATCACCCCCAGACCAACGGACTGTGTGAGAGGTTCAATGGAACACTGAAACAGCTGCTTAGGACATTTGCAACCTCTCACAGGGATTGGGAAAGATATCTGCCACACCTTCTCTTTGCTTATCGGGAGGTGCCGCAGGAATCTACCGGGTTCTCCCTGTTTGAGTTACTGTATGGGAGGCGGGTGAGGGGGTGCCTAGATCTAGTCAGAGCCCACTGGGAAGGGGGAATTGATCCCCAAGGGTCCTCTATCACAGCATACGTTCTTGAGTTTAGGGACAGACTGAAGGAGCTCACGGACACCGTCCAGGAGAACCTTCGGGCTGCCCAAAGGCGGCAGAAACGATGGTACGATCGTACTGCTCGGAACCGCACTCTGGAGGTTGGGCAGAAGGTTCTTGCCCTCAGGCCAACCAAGCAGGACAAGTTACAGGCCACTTGGCAGGGACCTTACCGGGTTGTGGCAAAGCTCTGTGACACAACCTACCTAGTGGCTAAATGTTCGGATGAAAGAGTCCGATGGACCTTTCATGTGAACATTTTGAAAGCATACTGGGAAAGATCAGGAGAGGTAGCCTCTATATGTGCTCCAGCTGTGGAAGATCCTGAGAATCTTCCCCTGCTGGTGCTCCCGGAGCTAAACAGAATTACTGCAGGGATAGAGACGATAAAGCTTGACGACCAGCTAGGGCCGACGCGGAGAGAACAAGCTAGACAGGTCCTTAGTCAGAGAAGGGAAATGTTCTCCACAGTCCCTGGGTACACTACTATGGCAGGCGGCTTACCAGATACCTGACGCAGTGAGAGAGAGGATGCGTCATGTGATTAAGGAGATGCTTGAGTTGGGAGTCATTGAGCCATCCAGCAGCCCCTGTGCTTCCCCGGTGGTCCTTGTACCGAAGCGGGATGGCACAACTCGCTTCTGTGTAGACTACCGCAGATTAAATGAGTGCACCACCACTGATGCTTACCCTATGCCCTGGGTCGATGATCTGTTAGATCGCATTGCTCGGGGAAAATTCCTGACAACCCTTGACCTATGCAAAGGGTACTGGCAAATTCCCCTGGATGCGGAATCTATTCCGAAATCGACGTTCATTACCCCATTTGGCTTATATCAGTCTAAAGTAATGCCATTTGGGATGAAGAATGCACCGGTGACTTTCCAGAGGATGGTAGACCAACTCCTTGATGGCCTCCAGGACTATGTTTGTGCATATCTGGACGACATTGCGATCTACAGTGATACCTGGGAGGACCATCTGGTTCACCTGGGTGTCGTGTTAGACCGCATCAAGGCTGCAGGACTAACCCTTAAGCCAGAGAAATGCAGCATAGGGATGTCCGAGGTACAGTACCTTGGACATCGAGTAGGCAGTGGACAACAACGACCCGAGCCTGCTAAGATTGAGGCAGTTGCCAAGTGGCCAACCCCCTGTACTAAAACCCAGGTCCTGGCGTTCCTCGGCACAGCTGGGTACTATAGGAAATTTGTCCCGCAATATAGTTCCATCGCTAAGCCCCTGACAGACCTGACTAAGAAGCACCTTCCCTGACAGGTACTGTGGTCCCCTGAGTGTGAAGCTGCCTTCCAACGATTAAAGAATGCACTAACTTCAGCTCCTGTTCTAGCTGCCCCTGACCCAACCAAACGTTTTTGTGTCCACACAGATGCCTCTACATTTGGGTTGGGGGCAGTACTGAGCCAAGTAGGACCTGATGGTGGTGAGCACTCAGTGGCCTACATCAGTCGGAAGCTGCTACCCAGGGAAGTCGATTATGCAGCCGTGGAGAAGGAGTGTTTGGCGCTGGTGTGGGCTCTCAAGAAATTCCAACCTTATCTCTACGGACGATCTTTTACGGTGCTCACCGACCACAATCCATTAATCTGGCTTAATCGGGTCTCCGGGGATAATGGACGTTTGTTACGATGGAGCTTGGCACTGCAGCCTTACAATTTTACCATACAGTATCGGCCAGGAAAGCAGAATGGGAACGCTGATGGACTTTCCCAGCAAAATGAACTGTAAAACTCTCCTGGACAGCCCCAAGCTGACCCGTGGTGGATCTAGTTGGGTCTGCTGGACTATGGGAGGGGGGGCACTGTCATGGACACTGGCTGCAAGGACCTTTTTCTGTCCACATTCACCCTGTTATTTGGTTGTTAATTCTGAACAATACATGATTCTTGAAAGAGCTGATCACATTGACATGCGGAGACGAACTGTCTGGTCACCTGGGCTGCCTTAAGTGTTGTGTTAATCAACATGTTAATTATCCATGAGTCAGCCCTACCTCGTTATCTAACCCCTTGTGTTAAATGTGTATGAAAAGGCTGTGTTCTGTTCAATAAAGCATTCAAGATTCTACAAGCTATTTTCAGCTAGACTTGTATTCAATGCAGCTATAAGAATATATCTCTCTAATTGTCATACTGGAGGAAGCTGTGTTACTGACGGAAGCACTCAGCGGAGTGTGGGATAGGATCCGTCACAGGGAGATTCACACTCTCTATTTGTCCTGTTTACCATTATCATTGAAAGTGAAAAGAAACATATTTTGGGTTGTCCCCAGAAAAGTAATAGAGGGGAAATCTTTTAATGGGGACACTAGTTCTGGCGACCAGGGGGCCCCATAGAATTCCCTTAATTTGATATCTTCTCTATTTTCCTGTTTTGGCTATGGGACAGGAAGTGAAGGTAAATCTCCCCAATGGGATACAGATGGCAAAAAAACCCTGGACAGGGGTTATAACTTTCCCTTGCTCTATCCGAAATGAAAAAAATAAACATTTTGCTCATAGTTCTGCTTTAGGAAAAAGTGTTTGGCCCGTCCCTCCTCCATCATTTACCTAGGCAAGCAACATTAGTGTCCCCAGTGACTTCTGGGATGTGCACGTCACTCTCAGCAGGACAACGCTGGATCCACTGGGTGGATGAGTATCTGAATTGTGCACATTTCAGAACTTCGTGTCCCCCAGTCTTTCAGGATGGGATGATAACCAGGGACTGGCTGAACTTTCATCCATATATGGTCATCCCTGATCAACAGAAGTTGATTGTTGGATTGACTAATGTCAAACAGGAATGTTGGAAAACTTTTTAGATCAGCACTGCAGCCCACAGTCAGAATAAAATGTTTCAGTGGGAAGGATTCCTCTATCCACTAGACTTGTAGAATCTATGTGTTTTTTTTTTTTGTCATTCAACTGGCTGGCTGATCAAAAATAATCCTCTATGGCCACCTTTTATAGTACATTGCAAACGCTCCTTCTGTTCATGGAGAGGAATAGTTGCCTGAGTTATATATATTTTTTTTAGCAGAATGACCTTTAAAGTTGAAGTATAACTGAAGCGCATTTGGCTGTACAGTGGAACCTTGGATTACGAGCACAATCCATTCGAGGAGAATGCTTGTAATCCAAAGCACTTGCATATCAAAGCGAGTTTCCCCATAGAAGTCAATGGAAACAAAGATAATTCGTTCTACATTGATTTCTATTGCATGCAATACCGCATGTGGCCAGAGGTGGGGGGAGGGGGCGCCGGAGAGACTCAGAAATACTCGAAAACCGCTTGGATGCACTCGGAAAGTAGTCCCAAGTATTTCAGAGTGTTTCCGAGTATTTCCGAACGGCTCCAAGTGTCACCTGCGCTCCCGCACCTCTGGCCAAATGTGGTACTGCACACCACGGAGGCTTGAATCCTGCTTGTTTTGCGAGACAACACCGAGTCAGGATTTTTAAAAAATAATTGCTTGTTTTGCGAAACGCTCGTTAACCACGTTACTCGCAATCCGAGGTTCCACTGTACTTCTATGGATCACAAGAGTGCAATTACGTTTGCACTCCTGTTACCCGTTTTCAGCAGAGAGGGGTTGACTTCACAGCAGTCGGCCCAGGCACTGCGTCATCACGACAGTGGAAGTCGGGATCTGCCAGGTCCCTGGACTGACACCCGGCTCAGCCTCTCAGCAAGCCGCTGAGAGCCTGAGACGGCCGCTCCACCCCCTACACAGCTCAGCGCTCCAATGAGCAAGGAGGGGAGCAGAGCAGAGAGCTGTGACTTACAGTCAGCAGCAATCTGCTCACATTGCTGTCAGAACCGAGCGATCGGTGGTGTTCGATAGCTCGGTACTCAGTGTACAGGTGCCGGGGGGACCAATGCTGCATCCACCTAGGTAAGTATAAAACTACAAAAAGCCCAACCCCATATTTCTTTTTTAATCGAAATTATGTTAGCCTCAATAGTGTCTGCTTACTGTATAAACATGCATCCTAAGGGGATACCCACATAAATATTAAATTATTGTTTAGTTTAGAGCAGGGGTCTTCAAACTGCGGCCTGGATGTGGCCCTTAGCTTGCCTTTATCTGGGCACTATTCCTTCCCCTCAAACTAAAGACGGGCACTATTTCTCCCACTGACATCAATGATGGGGCATTATTCCTCCCACTGACACCAATGATGAAGCACTATTCCTCCCACTGACATCAATTATGGGGTACTATTCCTCCCACTGACATCAATTATGGGGTACTATTCCTCCCACTGGCATCAATTATGGGGTACTATTCCTCCCACTGACACCAATTATGGGGCACTATTCCTCTTACTGACACCAATAATGTTGTATTTTTACTCCCGCTGACCTCCAAGCCCATGGCATTGTTTACTCCTACTGATGCCAGGGAATTTTCTACTCCCACTGGCCACTGTCCAGCTCCCCTAATATGTGAAGGGCAGTAAGTTTGGAGGCCCCTGGTTTAGAGGGTAAGGGATAAGCAGATATGCTTACTTTATTCCCCGCTCCTGCAGACTATCTTCCTGCAATACCGCCAGTCCCACAAAGCTTCCCATTTTTTGCAGGTCATGTGGGTGTGGCCTCTTTGAGGTCATCATGCACAATGCAGAACCAGCAGTGCAATCAACTATACAGTTTTTGACAACTATAGTCGATTAGGCAAGTATGTACAGTAGTAATACATATTGATTAGGCAAGTTATGTGTTAGTTTTAAAACTAAAATCACAATACTTGTGTCATCACAAACAGCCTGATGTGTGTGATGGGTCCCTCGCCAGCACCAGTGTCTTCTCCCTGGCTTCTCCTAGATGTCGGTATTTGGCCATCTTAATTGGCCGGTGTGGGATGACGTAACTCCTGCACGTGCAAAAGAGTTAGTCATTGCAGAACTCCGGTCCGTGCTGGTGATGGAATCTGAGCTGCACATGCACAACTCGGTGTACATGCCACAGAAGATTGCCAGCAAGCAGTCGGGTTCATTTTATTGAAGAATAGACTTTGCATGTCTCTTCTGCGATAAATCCACAAGCTTTGTAATTTTAACTTTTAGTTCTACTTTAGGTGTATTTAGTCCCTTGCCTTTTTTACATTCATTCATTCATTTATTATTATTTATTTATTATAGGTACTTATATTTTTACTTCAGACTGCACTCCAACTGCATAGACAGTCCAAAATCCAGGTTATCCGATGGGCATAGTTAACACAATTGCAGTGCAGTGAAAAAAAGTACAACATGCTGCACTTTTGTTTACCACAAATGCAGAAAAACACACTGCAATGCAGTACAGTACACATAAAAGCCCAAAGGAGAAAGAAGACGGACGTGACATCAAACGAAAAGCAAAAATGCACATGTAAAATATGCACGTCAATATGCGTGTCAAATACACGTCAGTGAACGTGCAGTTTCTGGTGTGAATGGTCCCTAATGGTTTAACAATAGGTGTGTGTCAAAGTTCAAAACACACAGTCTACAGTCTTGTTACAGTCTCTGTGAGCTGTGTTAGAAGGATAAAAGAAATGCATAGCAAAAATAATACTACAGATAACTCTATGCATCTCCATATGGTCCAAGTCAAAATTCAAACACTACATTGCAGGCCTTTAAAATAAGGTTTCAAAATGCAAATCAGAAACAACACATAGTTGCACATGTTGGTGTCATTTTTTCTCCCCTTCATTTTGCACATTTTTTGCATTGCACTTGCACAGTACAACTTTCTATATTATGAACTAAAGAAGCACCAGACAACATTTCATAAAGAATTATTCTTATTCTAAGGAACAACACAATGAAAAGCAGTTGTTCACCAATCTGTATAAATAGATCTTTGTTTCCTAGAAAATATGTACTGTATGGAATGCAGTTCTTGTAAAACCACTAAAGCGCATTCCTCTATACTGCTGTGCTAATATTATGCATGTGAATAGCTTGTTGGGATTGGTATAGCAAAGCTGTATATGTAGAATATGATACACTACCATCTTCTAATGATCATGTATTTGAGGTATAGTACAATCACATTTTTAAAATTACATTTTTTTTTTTTTTTTTTATATTAAAGTGGACCTGAACTCAAAAAGATTCAATAAGAAATTGCTTTTGCCAAACAGGATATAGCACTAAGCCTGTAGTTAAATAAAAGAACTAGATCCTTCACTAAGTGGAGGAGTGGGTCTGATAATAAAGTTGGCAGTGCCTCCACCCCGGACAGGCCCTCTGTAAAAAGAGGGGATCCCTTTTCTGGGAAAATAACCAGTAATCCTATGAAAGTAATTGGAAGCAAATGAGCTACTGCAACCAGCATATAACATTTAAAGTGGTGTTCCACCCTAAAAAAAAAAAAAAAAAAAAAACATTTGGAAATTTTTTTTTTAACTTACCTCTAAATGCCTGTTGCTAGGGGGTCCCTCCTAGTCTGCCTCTTTCAGTGCCTGGGCTAGTGACATCACTTCCCCTCGGCACAGGAAGGGCTCAGCTCTGCTCCCTCCCTCTTGTCATTACAGGTCCCAGATGACTGAGCGGCCAATCACGGCGTACGCAGTGGGTGCCCGGCTGTGAAGCCACAGCCCGGCGCCCACAGTTGCAATGCCGGCGCCGCCGAACGGAGGGGGAGATGAGCGGGGCTTCGATCACCCGCATCGCTGGACCCTGGGACAGGTAAGTGTCCAATTAAAAGTCAGCAGCTGCAGTATTTGTAGCTGCTGACTTTTAATTTTTTTTGGGAACTCCTCTTTAACTATAATTAAATAGATGCACACTAGTTTGTAAATAATACATGCTTAAAGATTAATAATAGTACATACATCCAAGGTACAAACAGATATTATAGTAGACCTGTGATGATGGGGAGATCCTCTAACTGTCGTCCAACCAGCCTGAAACCGAGCTTCTCACCAGCAGAAACCACAGTGTGAAACTGGAACTCAGAGTAACCTAATCTACTCTGTATCTTGGTCCCTAGCAAACTCTACTCTGTTGTGCAACCAGACTGCCATTAAGTGGTGGTTGGATGTACAGGACTGGTTTGGCTGTGTTGCATGTAGTTTCACACTGTGCCTATGGGTGTCGTTGTTGCCATGGGTCGGTGTTGGAAAGGCAACGCGCTGAAGCGTATGGGTGCTCTTCTGTCCCGGAGATAACTCGGTGGAGGTGGTCCTCCGAGTTGCATTCTGGGAGAGGGTTTTTATGGGACAGACGCCATGTTTTAGGGGGGTTTTTTTTCGTTCCACCTGCTGGCACTCCTGGCCGACAGGTATGTGTTAGGAGTACTACCGTGTGGTCCTCCGACCGGAAGGACCACGTTGCTGCAGCATGTGGGTGGGCCCAGAAGCCTGTCTGGGGCCTACCACAGCGGCGAGGGAATGGTCCTGTGCTGTCTGCTCTATGGGAAGAAGCTGGAGTGCTACATATATGTATATATAATAGTATATATAATATATATATATATATATATATATATATATATATATATATATATATATATATAACCAGGGTGGATTTGATTTAAATCACTAGTAAAAAGGCTTGATTTAAATCAACCTGATTTAAATCATAATTTTTAAAGAGCAACTGTCATCTCCGTCCCACAACGGCTCCTCCTCTGACCCGCTGTTGACTCGCCGACAGTCCCATTCACTTTAATAGGATGGCTGGTGATGCAGCAGTGACACAGCAAGGTGAGGGACATGGCGGCAGCAGGTGAGTACATGCCCACTAACAAACAAAATGAAGGTTTCCTATTTCGAATAAGCTGTCAGTTTAGTAAAACAGCGATATCAGCACCGATTCATTCATACAGTTTGTAGTGTACATATATTTGCAAAACAATGGGATAAAGGAATATTGCTGAACTTTGTTTTATCTCATGGTTACTGTGAAATTGTTTGAATGCATCAATGCAGTGCATGTTATCTCAGCTTGCAGAGCTTGGATTCATTGAATGAGTTTACCAAAAATATAAATATTGCAGAATATACAGCCTCATGCTACGTAACTAAGCTCCATTTCATGCTGAATAAACTAAATTATTAATGTGTCCTAAATAGAAAACTATCTTTAGATAGATTTTTACTCCAAAAGCATTTTATTAAAATTTGAAACAAATCAAAAAAATCAGATTTTAAATTAAAAAAAATCCTTTTTTTTTTTTTAAATTGATTTTTATCCACCCTGATACATGTACAGTTTCTCACAAGTGAGTACACCCCTCACATTTTAAAAAATATTTTATTATATCTTTTCATGTGACAGCAATGAAGAAATGTTACTTTGCTACAATGTAAAGTAGTGAGTGTACAGCTTGTATAACAGTGTAAATTTGCTGTTCCCTCAAAATAACTCAACACACAGCCATTAATGTCTAAACGCTGGCAACAAAAGTGAGTACACGCCTAAGTGAAAATATCCATATTGGGCCCAATTAGCCATTTTCCCTCTCCAGTATCATGTGACTTGTTAGTTTTACAAGGTCTCGGTGTTAATGGGGAGCAGGTGTGTTAAATTTGGAGTTATTGCTCTCACTCTCTCATACTGGTCACTGGAAGTTCAACATGGCACCTCATGGCAAAGAAGTCTCTGAGGATCTGAAAAAAAAAATTGTTGCTCTACATAAAGATGGCCTAGGCTATAAGAAGATTGCCAAGACCCTGAAACTGAGCTGCAGCACGGTGGGCAAGACCATACAACGGTTTAACAGGACAGGTTTCACTCAGAACAGGCCTGGCCATGGTCGACCAAAGAAGTTGAGTGCACGTGTTCCGTGTCATATCCAGAGGTTGTCTTTGGGAAATAGACGTATGGGTGCTGCCAGCATTGCTGCAGAGGTTGAAGGGGTGGGGGGTCAGCTTGTCAGTGCTCAGACCATATGCCGCATACTGTATCAAATTGGTCTGCATGGCTGTCGTCCCAGAAGAAAGCCTCTTCTAAAGATGATGCACAAGAAAGCCCCCAAACAGTTTGCTGAAGACAAGCAGACTAAGAACATGGATTACTGGAACCATGTCCTGTGGTCTGATGAGATAAACTTATTTGGTTCAGATGGTGTCAAGCGTGTGTGGCGGCAACTAGGTAAGGAGTACAAAGACAAGTGTGTCTTGCCTACAGTCAAGCATGGTGGTGTGAGTGTCATGGTTTGGGGATACATGAGTGCTGCCGGCACTGAGGAGATACAGTTCATTGAGGGAACCATGAATGCCAACATGTACTGTGACATACTGAAGCAGAGCATGATCCCCTCTCTTCGGAGACTAGGCCAAAGAGCAGTATTCCTACATAACAACCCCAAACACACCTCCAAGACAACCACTGCCTTGCTAAAGAAGCTGAGGGTAAAAGTGTTGGACTTGCCAAGCATGTCTCCAGACCTAAACCCTATTGAGCATCTGCGGGGCATCCTCAAATGGAACGTGGAGGAGTGCAAAGTCTCCAACATCCACCAGCTCTGTGATGTTGTCATGGAGGAGTGGAAGAGGACTCCAGTGGCAACCTGTGAAGCTCTGGTAAACTCCATGCCTAAGAGGGTTAAGGCAGTGCTGGAAAATGGTGGCCACACAAAATATTGACACTTTGGGCCCAATTTGGACATTTTTCACTTAGGGGTGTACTCACTTTTGTTGCCAGCGGTTTAGACATTAATGGCTGTGTGTTGTTGTTTTGAGGGGCCAGCAAATTTACACTGTTATACAAGCTGTGCACTCACTACTTTACATTGTAGCAAAATGTAATCTCTTCAGTGTTGTCACATGAAAAGATATAATAAAATATTTACAAAAATGTGAGGGGTGTACTCACTTTTGTGAGATACTGTGTATGTATGTATGTATGTGTGTGTGTGTGTGTGTGTGTGTGTGTGTGTGTGTGTGTATATATATATATATATATATATATATATATATATATATATATATATATATATATATATATATATATATATAAATATATATATATTTCTCTCTATTCACAGGCAACTATATAAGGTATACCTTGCTAATACCTGAGATTGGAACCCCATTGTGCCTTCAGAACTGCCTTAATTCTTTGTGGCATAGGTTCAACAAGGTGTTGGAAACATTCCTCAGAGATTTTGGTCCATATTGACATCATTCTGATTCTACCATCTGAATGTCGCATCTGAAATCGAAAAGTCCAATTTTGGTGAACCTCAGTTTCCTATTGTTAGCTGACAGGAGCGACGCCTGGTGTGGTCTTCTGCTGCTGTAGCCCAAACCCTAGAGATGGTTGTGTGTGAAAATCACAGTAGATCAACAGTTTTTGAAACACTCAGGCCAGCCTGTCTGGCACCAACAACCATGCCACGTTCAAAGTCTCTTGAAGCCCCTGTCTTCCCCATTCTGATGCTCGGTATGAACTTTAGCAGTTTGTCTTTGTGACAGACTGTGCAGCATGCAGCTTAGGTGCTTCCGTCCATACACAGGTTTCTCCAGTCTGGAACCAGGTATTGTGGCTGAATATTGCACCCAAGAACTAGAAGACACTAGCTTAGGTGCCATAAACAATTGCAACAGCCACCTTTTTATTCTTCAGGGCCTCTGCTTTCATAAAATGTTTTGGGGTTCTAGGTAATTTTCTAGCAAAAAATGTTGATGGTGAGTGTGAAAAATAAACTAAAAAATGCCCCGGAAAGCAAGTGGTAAAATAACACCAAACAAACGGTGCAGTAATTGTCAGTCAAACTATCAGAGTACTGAAAATGTAAAAATGGCTTGATAATGGAAGGGTACACAGGCTTGTACTCAAGTGTTTAATAAATCTGTACTATGTGCTTATACTATAGCACATTCTGTTATGACTTTCCTGTGAATTTTATCTCCCTTCTGTATTTGTAACTTTTGCTACTTAAAACAAATGAAGCAGCACACCTTCTTTCTCGTTGGATCATTTTATATTTATTTCATATAAAGAAAAACAGATTGAACATTTTTTGGTACTGATTGCCAGAAACCACAAGCAGACTACCACGAGGAAACGGCATAACTGCTTTCCCCATCCTGTTAAACAGAGACCTTTATGTGGCTTCACATCTGCCATTTTTGAGGTTGAGCAATGAACAGCATGATTAGTTGCTAGGGAGTGGGCTGTGTTGAATCCTACTGTAATTCTTGGAGAGAAGGAGTGCAGGCATCCGCCAAGCATGCTGGAGTTTAACCCGCACTATGTAAAAAAAGAAAAGGTGATCTCTCTTTTACTATAATTATAGCTGCTGACTGCTGTGTCTACCAATTTTCCAAGGAGACTAAAATTGTACAGCTGATGTGCTGTGTTTTTCCTTTTTTGCTTTAAATAAAAATCTAAAGCTTCATTGCAAGAACAAGTGATTTCTTCTTTATCACAGAAACAGGAAAATTTACCTGCATGTAATATTTAAATTTGACCCCCTTCCTACCCAGGCTAATTTTCAGCTTTCTGCGCTGTCACACTTTGAATGACAATTACGCGGTCATGCAACACTGCAAAATTATAAACTAAATTTTTATCATTTTGGTCGTATTTAATCACAGCTGGGTTTTTTATTTTTCCTAAACAAAGAAAAAAAAAGTGAAAATCTTGAAAAAAAACACTTGTTTTTCTTTGTTTTTGTTATAAAATTTTGCAAATAATCTTCATAAATTTAGGTCAAAATGTATTCTGCTACATTTCCTTGGTCAAAATAACCTAAATTAGTGTTTATCTGAAAATTGATCTATCCTGGGGGGCAGGAGGCGGAGCCTAGCAGAGCAGACATGCATTGTTAGAGCTCCACACCGCTGAGGAGAGAAGAGAAGGACAAAGCGGAGCCTGCAGGCTCAAAAGGTATCCATTTGAACCTTTTTGCCCCAGGGAACAAACTGTGAAAGTTTGGGCAGGAAATATGGTACTGGGAGGAAACCGTGGCAGAAATAAAAATCACCTCACAAAGAGCTCACAGGCACTCACTGCAGCTGAAGCAGCTCCAGTCACCTCACAAGATACAGCATCAGGGCGCTCTCACAGACAGAAAATGTCACAGCAAGACTCTCCATTTGAGTCAGATACAGAACAAATCCTCTCACAAACTTCTCCACAAGCCTCCTCAGTATCCCCAGTAATATTATTACAATTTGAAAAGATGCTTCATAAGGCTTTAAAACAAACCTCAGACCAAATAACAAAAAGCCTAACCAAAGAAATAAGAGAGCTGGGAAACCGCACCGCAGCCTTAGAAATAAAAATGGATGAAATTGAAATTACAACCCAAGAAAATATAACAGAATTGGAACAATTAAAAAAAGAGAATTTAATACTTCAAACTAAGCTCGAAGATTACGAAAATAGAGCCAGACGTTCAAACTTACGCATAAGGGGAATACCTGAAACTGTGGCAGACCTGCAATCTACTATTACTGCTCTATTACAAGAACTAAAGCCAGATATCCCTATTGAACGTTTAGAACTGGACAGAGTACACAGAGCCCTCACAACCAAAAAGAAAGATGGACCCCCACGTGATATAATCACAAAATTTCATTATTACAGAACGAAAGAACAAATACTAATTGCTGCAAGAGAAAAAAAGGAACTTAATTTTCAAGGACACAATTATCAAATTTTTGCTGACCTATCCCAACTTACTATTACTAAAAGACGATCCATGAAACCCCAACTAATGGAACTGCAACGCCACAACATTATGTATCAATGGGGCTTCCCCTTTTCAGTCAGATTTAACTACCAAGGTACAATTTACAGAAGCAGATCAGCAGATGAACTACAACAAACCCTTTTAAAATTAAATCTGACAGAACCCACAAGCAGCAACACTCCCACACGCAGAAGAATGGCATCATCTTCACCTTCAGGCAGCACCCAGAAAATTTCAGAACAAAATGGGAATCATCATTCTCACAAAAGAGGCCGTTATGCCACATCATCCATGGACCAAGAAGATTCAATGGACTGACATCCTAATTCCTGATATCTCTTCATTTATTATACTAAGAGATGGTTCTCTATAAAAAACCTATATTTATAACTGAATGTAACTGCATTCTGATAGTCACACACTGTGTGGGATCATGTTACATTCCAGTTATATTTCTTATTACTTCTGATTTATATAGCCTTAGAATATATAAGTGAAATAAGGAAATTCTTGTTCAGTTATATATTATCAGGTAATAACAATAGATTTATTACTTTTTAGGACAAATATGTTCAATAATCCAGAAGTAATGGAAGCTTTTTCTTTCTTTTCTTAAAACAAATATATTATTATCTAACTAGTTCCTAGAATTATGTTTTTGTTTATTCTAATCTGAAGCAATACAACCTCAATTTTATGAGTTAACATATCTAAACAGTTACGTATGAATAAAATATGTAATTGTTTACTCTAAAAGGGTTAAAATCCCAAAATAATTCAAACTATCTTCATCAATACCAAAGTTATTAACAGTACCTTTCTAACTGAATTATTTAGCCTAGGGCAAGACTAACCATATACAACCACCCTGGAATAAATAATTTCAACAAAAACTATATTCTGCACTCCAATTAATGAAGCATCATTTTGATGTCTTTTGACATAGCACTTCTCTCCTGTAAGCGGAAGATCCGTGTACCCCCATTAGCCCTCCTCATTTTCCCAACCATATTATGTGGGAATGTGACAAAGGCACTTATTCCCCTGAGAGAGATATTTATTCTCTTTCACGGGTAAATTGTGATTACTTGCAAAAAATAATTTATACAATGTATCATCTAATCTCGTATGTTTTTTGTTTACTCTTTACTCCAGAATTCACTGGTTTCTTTTCTATCTATTCATCTCTTCAGTCCACACAGGTTGATCTGCGCAGTCAGCTCTGCATAACAAAAAGTAAGTCAAACCTATTTGATCTATTGCCATGGCACCACTGAATATACTTTCCCTGAATGTTCAGGGAATAAATGTCCCTCAAAAAAGGACCAAAGCCTTCCGTACTTTCCATAACAAGAAGGCTCACATAGTATGCCTCCAAGAAACACACTTCACCAAAGATTCTACTCCAAAATATATTTCTCCTTTTTTATCAACAAATTTACACGGCTTCTGCCTGTACCAAGCAAAGGGGAACTCTAATTGCATTTCACCGATCCACACCATTCACCTTATCATCAGAAATTAAAGACCCAGAAGGTAGATACTTGATACTCATGGGTTATATAATGGATACAGCAATCACGGTGATTTCCTACTACGCTCCTAACAAACAACCTACACCATTCCTCTCACATATATTACAAGTGATTAATACACACAAAATAGGAACAGTGATAATGTGTGGGGATTTGAACCAGGTCCTCCTCCCATTTCTAGATAAATCACCTTTTACACCATCCAAAATAACCTCTAGATTACCTTTTTCTCAACTTCTTTCCAAATACAATCTGGTAGATTCATGGAGAGAAAGTAACCCAATGAAAAAGAAATTCACTTATTTCTCGCACCCTCATCAAACCTTCACCAGAATAGATCATATTTTTCTAACAATAGGAATGATACCAGAAATTATTGCATCAGATATAATTCCGATTCCGTGGTCTGACCATAATGCAGTATACACTACTATAGCCTCAGCCATACCAAAAGCGCATGACCCAACGTGGTACTTACCGGACATAATGCTCAAACACCCACTACATCAGATGGCCATTGAACAAGCTTTAAAGGAATACATATCAATTAATAATACAACAGACATCTCCCCAATAACACTGTGGGAAGCTCATAAGCCTGTCTTGCGTGGTACAATACAAAGACAAATGGCACTATTTAAACGGGAATGCAAAAATCTATCAAAAAAACTAGAACTCAATTTTAATGCAGCCTACATATCATTCCAAGATAATCCATCTCAGAGTACAAAATCTCATCTGGAAAAATCTAGATTGGAATATGATCTATTTCTCACTGAGTCAGTTGATAAATCCCTCAAACGCTCCAAACACAATTTCTACATGAATACAAACAAACCAGGTACATATTTGGCTCGGGCATTAAATTCAACTAACAAATCTTTCAAACCAATACGTTTGAAATTATCAAAAAATGTTTACACTTGTAATCCAGTTAAAATAGTCCATAAATTTCACTCACATCTCGCAACTTTATACAAGACAAACAATGAATTTAATCCTACAGAGGCTGAATCCTTCTTCTCAAAAATAACCTTACCTGAGTTATCTCAAAATCAAAAAAGCAGTTTGGATGAGCCTATAACTATAGATGAAGTTGCTAACGCCATAAAAGACCTAAAACTTAATAAAAGACCAGGCCCAGACGGCTACTCGGCTTTATACTATAAAACATTCTCAGAAATACTCTCTCCCATTCTCACTGAAACTTTAACAAACTTCTAGATGGACATTCTTTTCGGCAAGAAACACTAATGGCAATTGTTTGTATGATCCCAAAACCCCTTTCTGATGATACTTCCTGTGTGAATTATCGGCCTATCTCTCTGTTAAACCTCGATATTAAATTATTAGCAAAAATAATAGCAAAACGCCTCAATAGCATTATAGGAAAATTAATACATAGAGATCAAGTAGGCTTCATGCCAAATAGACAGGCAGGCGATAATATACGCAGGGTAGTGTTATTGGCACATATTGCTAAAAAACGGAAAATCCCTTTATGTTTTCTGTCTCTCGATATTAAGAGGGCATTTGACACAGTATCCTGGCAATATATGCAATATTCATTACAAAAATGGGGTTTTGGACCCCACTTTTTAACATGGATCAAAGCATTATATAATAAACCCAAAGCCTATATAAAATATGCTGGATACAAATCTGAAGCCTTTAATATCGAAAGAGGTACCCGACAGGGTTGCCCATTATCTCCCTTATTATTTGCCCTTATACTCGAACCCATGGCCCAATACATCAGAACAAACCAAACTATAACTGGCATTGAAGTAGGAGGTATTACACACAAATTATGTATATTTGCAGACGATTTATTACTTTTTCTATCATCACCACAGGTCTCTGGTCCTAACTTAATACCGGCTCTTGATGGGTTTGCAGCCCTATCCGGCCTTATGATTAATCCTAAGAAATGCCTAGTGCTTAATATTTCACTCACAAACATGGAATTGATCCCGGCTAGGGCTGCACTCCCATTCACATGGGCAGAAAAATCAATCCCATATCTTGGAATTCATTTAACAGCATCTCATTCTGACTTATTCTCAACCAATTATCCTCCTGTATTAAGACAGATCACAAATCTAATAAAACAATGGTCGCAACTTCCTTTATCCTGGATAGGGAAGATTAATGCAATCAAAATGACTATTCTACCCAAATTGCTTTATCTATTCAGAGTCCTCCCTATTCCAATTCCTTCCCATTTTTTGAGAATAGTACAAAAAAGAGCAACTTCGTTTATATGGGGCTCTTCTAAACCACGTATACCTATACACACACTACATCTTCCCAAAAATAAAGGAGGCCTGGGATACCCTAATTTTACTAACTACTACAGAGCAGCACATTTGGCCAGTCTGTCCAAATACCATGCAAAACAGGAAATCCCATTATGGGTATTTATAGAGGCTTCAGAAAATGACCCTCTATTAATATCAAATTTATTATGGCTTGATCCTAAAGGCCGCTTTAAAATTCATAATCCCATAACTAAACACTTCTTATCTCTCTGGGATAAACTAAAAACCAAATATCAGTTACAATCTCCACACAATCCTCTCCTTTCTTTTATCAGAAATCCGGCCTTTTATCCGGCATGGATCTACCCAAATTCTTTTAAAGCTTGGACAACATCAGGCATTCAGACACTAAATGACTTCATAGCATCTAAATCATTCCTTTCATTCCCATCGCTTAGAGAAAAATATGATCTACCAAACTCTGAGATATTTAGATATCTCCAAATCAAAAATTTCTATACACCATTCCTAAAGGGGGATACACCATTATCCCAATTATCCATTTTTGAATCAATCTGTACAAAAGATCCATTTGCTAAAGGTACAATTTCATCACTTTATAATCAATTATATGGAGTAGCAAATCTTAATAGACCCTCTTACGTTCAGAGGTGGGAGGAGGACCTGGGACGAACTTTAGAAGACACGGACTGGTCTAACATATGGCTCACATCTAAGTCATCTTCACCCAACATCTTAGCACTGGAGACAAATTATAAAGTCCTAACTCGCTGGTACCTTGTACCCGCTAGAGTGGCAAAATATTCACCTAATACCTCAGCTCTTTGTTTTCGAGGATGCCCAGAAATAGGCACATATTTACACATATGGTGGACGTGCCCAGTAATCCAAACCTTCTGGAAGGAAGTCTTCGTGATTGCATCTAAAATATTTAAAAAAATAATACAACCAGATCCATATTTAACTTTACTTAATCTAAAACCGGAATGGTTAACACTCTCTCAATTCAAACTTATGATCCAACTAATAACGGCTGCAAAACAAACAGTGGCCAAGGCATGGAAATCTCCTACATTGGTACTAGCAGAAACAATTCACAGAATGAATAATACAATGTCCCATGCTAAGATGGTAGCCATCGATCAAAATCAAATTCCAAAATTTGAAAAACTTTGGCATCCTTGGATAAAACAACAGTTCCTGTCAAACTTCAATGACTCTTTCCTGTTGCCATGGTAACAGATTAAATGACTTGCAGAGACACCCATTCTAAGGCTTCAAAGAGAACTAAAAAGAATAATAAACTGACGAGCGGGACAACCTTGTGGACCATACCTCTACCTTTCAACCCTTTTTCTTCTTTCTCTTTCCTTTTCTCCACCTTACGATTAAAGCTCATTATCAGAATTTATTTGACCTATATACACTCCACTTGTAAACAATATGTATAGTAGGTATAAATCATTTAAATACCTACAAAAGTAACTAAGGAAATGATATATATCTTTAATTTAGGTTTACGTGAACCCAATGTTTAATATTTGAAATTTCATGATATTTACCTATATAAACCCTACTGTAAAACAATGAGCTTACTTTATAGATCCTTGTAAACTTACTTTATGTATCTTTATAACATTGTATACTCAATAAACTTCTTTTGACAAGGAAAATTGATCTATCCTGATGTACTGACATCATTTCTTGAGGCCCAAAAACGTCAGGACAGTACAAATACCCACAAATGACCCCTTTTTGGAAAGAAGACTGTCCAGGGTATTTAGTTAGAGGCATGGCGAATTTTTTGAAGTTGTAAACTTTTTTTTTTTTTTTTTTTTTCTTTCTTAAAACACTGTGACTGTGTTACAATAGTAACATTGTACTACTCTGGAGAAGGGATCAGTTTTTTTTTTTTTACACATTATGATTGCTTATATCAAAGAATTTAATTGGTATAAGCAACCATTTTTACTGAATGAAACTGATTCATTCAGTGTCTTTTGGGCTGTTTTGGGCTGTGATTGGCCCTGTCTGTACCATGTGATCACTGTGACCAATCACAGCTAGTAACACAATTGTATACAATGGATGGCAGGAAAGAAAGCCATTCATTGTGTACAATTGACATGTGATCTGCTGTGATTGATCACAGCGATCACATGATACTGGCAGTGGGCGGATATAATGATCAGTCATCGGCTATGTCTGCCGACAAAGCCGGTGACAGATCGTGCTGCTGTGTGGCCCCGTGAGAGGTGCGTTCTGGGAGGAACGTCATATGACGTCCACTCAGAATGACGGAAGTCCTGCCTGGCTGTCATTTTGCTATAGGCCATTCGGGAACTGGTTAAAGAGGCCCTTTCACAAGCGGGCCCAGGTGAGACTAGAATAAACCCTTGGGTTACCCTTGTCTATCCAGAAGAAAAAGACCGTAGAATTATCATAACTATCTGGTGGGTCGTGCAATACATTTTTGCTGTCTTCATAGCGTTCTGCTGTGTTCTTTAGTGGTGTAGGTGTTGACAGTGGGAACCACAGCATTAAGTGGGGGTATTTTATTCGACACACTCGAATGGTGGATGGCACTGTGCCCAGAGCTCAGGAAGATAGCAAAGTCCTAACATACCACCCACCAGATAAGGGTACAATACTTACAGGGTTTTACAGGATAAGTAAAAAAAAAAAAAAAATCCAGACATAAGCCCTTCCTTTTTTTTTTTTTTTTTTCAAAGTCAGCATTCGAAAGTACCTAAGTATCTCACCTTCCCCTGATGCATATTTACATGTGGCCCACAGCATCTTGCATTTGTGGAAATCCTTTGTGCAAAATCTTTTCTGTGCTGGCCACTTATGCGCAGTAGATCCCCATGGAATTCTAGAAGTCTGGGCAAACAATGTAAACAAATGACCACTGATCCTGTAACCCTTTTGCTGCAAGAGCCATTGTCAGTTTTTTTTGCACACATTTAAAAAATTGTTTTAGGCCTGAAGATTGCATAAATCCCCCAAAGCAGACACCCTAGAGAATAAAATAGTGGTAGTTCCAATTTTTTATACTACACAATAATAATGCAAAATTTCAGTAAAATATACCCCGAAGTAAATTTTAGGTCACACAAACGCAACAAATTACCCAAACTTTCGGTAAGATACGAGGGGTCTTCAAAAAGTTTCTGTACTTTTTTGAGTTAAAAAAGTGTGGAAACGTTTTTAAGAACCCTCGTACATAAGATGAGGTTGCACAGAGTAAATAGATAGCCAACCTTAAATGTCAAACCTTAAATTTGGGTGCGCCGTGAAATGGTGACAAACTTCAGTACCCTATATTTTCCATACGCAACGTATTAAAAGTCCCCTGTAGGTCATCAGTTCAGTGGTATGGAGGAGGTCTGGTGGAAGAAATATTGCTCTCACTCCAGCATGTGCAGTGATATGTAACATGTACCGCAATCAACGTTTTCCTGTGTAGGTGTCTGTGTCTTGACGCACACAATTAACGTTCCTATGTGCATATATGTGGTTGTGGGGGCTCAAAAAAAAATTTTGGGAGGCATTTTATGTACTTGGGTGTAGCTTTCATTATTTACATTAAAAAAAAACAAAACAAAACATTTTTTTACTTACAGACCGCTTCCATCAGACAGGCAGAAACCCCCCCCCCCCCCCCCCGCTGTCAGGTCTGTACAAGGTATGGACCTGGCAGCGAAAAGGTTAAAGGGTAATACTTCTTTTGTGGGGAAAAAATACAGCAAATAATAAAAAAAAAAAAAAAAAATTAGTGTATACAGTTGTGACACAAGCCGTATTGTAATTTAATGTTGTAAAAATTATCTTTCCTTTTCAATCTGCAGCACTGTTATTTTCTGTAAAAATCAGTGCAATATGGCAACCTGGAGTTGTTCTGTACACCTCCAGAAATGTCATTTCCTGCTCGTGTGATTCGCTCACTTATTTTCACTTATCTCACTCTGCACTAAGTCTGATCTTAGTCTGCACTAAGATCCAAAGTCAGATTTTAGGCATTCTCTGCAACAAAAAATGCATTTTTGGAGAGATTCTCATAAAGGGTTAATTCTAAAGGAATGCAGACCCTGCAACTTTCCTCATTAGAGCATTGCAAGTGTTTTAGCTGATCATTAATGTAAAAAGTCACACGCATTCGGAATCCATATCCAAAAGACATAGAAGAACAAACACCTTTTTCTTCAGTTCTTAGTCTTCGTTAAGCAGAAAGCGATGACTGTCAGTCACAGCTCTCTGCTCTGCCCCTCCAGTGGTCACTGGAATGCCATGCTAGGGAGGGGGTAGGAGGGCTCAGTGGTGCGCTAAGAGGCTGAGCTGGCTGCCGGTCAGGCATATGGGCGGATCCCAACATTGTCAGGATCCCGGCAGAGATGGACCAGCTCTATAACATCAGCTGACAACAGGCTTTAGTTTGCTGTCGGCTGAATCAGAGTCAAAATAAGAACAGAAAAGTGCACTCCTGTGACCCATGAGAAGTCTGTCCAACAAAGCTTTGGCCATACTTCTCCTTTAAATGTTACTGGATAGTCAAGATTTGCCTGTACCTTTTAGTTGTCTATACCTCTGGTCTACAGATGATTTTGACATTCATTGATGGTAAGCTTTGGTTCAGGCAGCGGAGTGAATCCTAACAATATTGTAGGGATATGACCATATTAAATTATGAACAAATCCACTATAGCAGTCCTTCTTGAAATTAGTTACTTTAGCCAGCATGGGTAAAGTGCAAGCTCACTTTACCTATTCAGCAGCG
This sequence comes from Aquarana catesbeiana, assembly GCF_042186555.1. Lineage (NCBI taxonomy): Eukaryota > Metazoa > Chordata > Amphibia > Anura > Ranidae > Aquarana > Aquarana catesbeiana. Next base: position 402,867,144 of record NC_133328.1, on the reverse strand, counting down.
GCACAAAACTGAAATATGGGTGCACTTGGAAACATTTTTGCTTCAAGTTCACTACGAAACGTTCTAGTTAGTTAATAAAGTTAATGAGTCCATGATTTTCCTGAAGAAAAAATGAATGTGCTTATTGTGCTTTTACAGGTCAACTTTGTGGCATGTCAGTTGTTTGCTCTTGGTGTCGCTGTTTGGTTCCGTACCTACCTGAGTGCAAGCCATGCACACGCTACTGTGCGCCATGCTTTCGCCACAATCATTGGTGTTTACCTCGCAGTGTTTTGCTTTGGATGGTAAGTAATATAGGACTTTTTATGACGTACTGTTCTGTAGGCATGCACCCATATAGTGACAAGTGAACTGTAAATGGGATCAAAGTTTGTCAGGGATGTTTGTCAAGATCAAGAATATTCTGTTGCAGAAAGGTGCATCAGTTTTGGAAATGCTTTTCATTTTTTTCATTGAGTCAAATGGTTAACAATAATGTAACAAAAAGAGATAATTACCAAGTGGCATTTAGTCAGAAACTCATGACAGATCTTGGGACAAGACATTGTCTGTGCAAACTTTGTCTTTTCTGCTGCTAGTCCACCTACATCATTTCCTGTCAGATTCTTTGTGCTGGTGTTTCGTCAGATTAGGTGACCCGTCAGAATTTGTAACGGAAGTGATGTTCTGTTGCTGCCATCTTGCTACACCATGCACTCGTCCACAGTAAGGATACAGTGAGAAGGCGACAAGAGAACATCTTGTTACAGCCAGAGTTTTGCCAGTCACACTTATGCCCCCTACACATGGTTGTTGGCTCCAACTTGTCTTGCATACACAGTCACACAAATGTTGGCCGAACGTGGGAACGTGGTGACGTACAAGACATACAACGAGCCGAGAAAAAGGAAGTTCAATAGCCAGTGTGGCTCTTCTGCTTGATTCCGAGCATGCGTGAACTTTTGTGTGTTGGACTTGTGTACACACGATCGGAAATTCCAACAACAAAGATTTGTTGGCGGAAAATTTGAGAACCTGCTAGCCAACATTTGTTGGCGGAAAGTCGGCCAACAAATGTTCGATGGAGCATACACATGGTCAGACTTTCAGCCAACAAGCTTGCATCCAACATTTGTTGTCGGAAAATCCAATTGTGTGTACAGGGTATTATTTTTAACAGTAAACAAAGCTTATATAGTGAAATGCACTATTTAAAAATCCATCTGACTGTTTAGATGTTCAATTTTAAAAGCAGTGGCAAGCCTGCTGATCTCAGAGGTTTGGTAATCTGACAGAACACCGCTGCTTTGAAAAATCAACATCAAAACAGCCTGAGGGATTTCAAAATACTGAATTTCACTATATAAGCTCCGTTTACTGTTAAAAATAAGTGTAAAATGCAAGACACCGGTGGGTGTAACAAGATGTCCGCTTGCCGCCTTCTCACTCTATCCTTACTGTTGACGAGTTCGGGGTGTAGCAAGATGGCAGCGACGAAACATCACTTCCGTTACAAATTCTGATGGGTCGCCTAATCTGACGAAACACTTGTCTGTCTCAGCTTCAACTGATAATCCTAAACTTTTTGTTATGATCTCTTTGTCATTGGGCAGATACATAATGTTCTGTATAAACAATTAAATAATTTTTGCACAATAAATGATGACAGGGTTAACTGTCTTTATGTTGTTTATTTGTATCTGGTTAAAGTGGTTGTAAACCTTTTACAACCACTTTTTGCTACAGGTAAGCCTATAATAAGGCTTACCTGTAGCTACCCTGGATATCTCCTAAACCTGCACGGTTTAGGAGATATCCCCTGTATCTGCATGTGGCGACGTCACCGGCACATGCGCACTGAAGCAATGGCATGTACGTACCGTTTCTTCAGTTAGACTGTGCCGATACCGGCGGCTCCCGTGCGCATGTGGTCAATCACAGCGCCGGAGGCCGCGATACCCAGAAGTAACTGTGTGAGCGATGTCGCCGGCTTGAGCGGTGAACGAGGACCGCTGCAGGGGCTTCGATCTAAGGTAGGTAATACATAATGAGCTAGTATGCTATGCATACTAGCTCATTATGCCTTTGTCTTGCAGGTTGTTTGTTTTTTTTTGTTTGTTTGTTCATGGGTTTACAACCACTTTAAACAGTTTTATGCACAAGGTTCTTGTGATTTCCAGATCTAGCATTGTGTTTTTAGATTCATCATGCTTCAGCTAGAATTATGAATAAAAGTGGGTTGTCAGGTTTTTCAGGCCACAGTAAATATGGAACTATTATCGTCTTCAATGCATGGTTTATGTATTTGTTGCAGTATCTGTGCAGAACATAGATGTAAGGCTAATCATACACACTTCGATTTCCCCATCCATGCTACACTGTCTATATGGAACTATTGTATTCTGACAGCCGCTGCTCCTGTAACTGTCAGAATACTTTAATATGGACTGGATTTGATTGACTGCAGTCACTTTTCCGCTAAGAATTTACCATTCGGCTCCTTTGATTTTTAAATCAAAAATTGTCAAGCCATGTGGTGCTAACAGGGCCACCCACAACTCAAAATTTAACCCATATATAACTAGCATGGATGTAGGCATGTATAGCTAGCATTAGCCTGACAGGGGGATAACAAACATCTCCCTAAGAACCATGGATAGAAATGTAGCACCCCCCTAGTTTAGGTGCTAGGATGTACAGTATATAGTTAGGTCAGTGTAATTTGCTCCTCCGCCTAACAGGGGGAGCTAGAGGCAAATTTATTGTCTAGCATTCTGCCTAACAGAGTGCTGCAGTTTACTAGACAGGACTGCTCATGATGTTCTGGTGCTGTTGAGTTTGCCCGGGCTCCTCCTGCTCCTCCTGCCTTCTGGAAACTACTAGACTTTTCTGGAACATAGGTGGGAGCTAGGCAAATGGGCAGAATAAATATGTATGCAGCTCTGGCTAATTGCCGGGGAGGGTGCCCCTGAGCATGCTGGGTGCTGGCATATATATAGTATATATTCTGGGAACACATGGGCTCTGATCCTTCCCATAGTGGATTGCCCCAGCTGGCGGAAAGGCTGCTGCCAAGAGTCCTCAGGTGGGCGACCTGAGGGCCTGAAACTATTAAATTTGTGAAAGTCCTGAAACACAAGATTAGTAAGCCCAGAAATGCAAGTTTTCATTATTTTTTTAAATGTTGGACTATAGTCTATGGAAATTGAGTGTTTTCCCCAGCACCAATGGCATTATTTTTTTTTTTTTTTTTTAATATCTCTTTATTTGAAAAAGTTATCCGATACAGCATATACAACAATCACATCAAAACCAATGGCATTATTAGCTGTTATATTACTAAGACCAATTAACTCAGTGCTATGGCACATTCCTTAGACACTTAAGCATTGTTCTTGTAAAATGATACTTCTAAAGAAGGGTTTGGAAGATCAGAAGTGGAAGGAAATGACCTTATGGACCATTTACAACAGTGGTCTCCAAACTGCGGCCCAAGGGCCAGATGTGACCCTTTGCTAGCCTTAATCCAGCTCTTTGTTTAATCCAGTAATTCCTCCCACTGACACGAACACTGGGGCCCTGTTTCTGCCACTGACACCAAGAGTGGGGAATAATTCCTGCCAAAGACGCTAATGATAGGGCATTATTCCTCCCACTAATATGAACGATGGGGCACTATTCCTCCCACTAACACCAACCTTTGGTCACTATTCTTCCCACTGACCCCAACCACGGGGCACTATTCCTCCCACTGACACCAACCATGGCGCACTATTCCTCCCACTGACACCAACCATGGGGCACTATTCCTCCCACTGACACCAACCATGGGGCACTATTTCTCCCACTGACACCAACAACGGGTGACGGTTTCTTCTACTGATACTAGTACCGATGCTATTAAATATTATTTGATACAGTAGATACTGGTACTATTCCTCCCACTAATATCAATGATAGGGCACTACTTCTCCTATTGACCACCAAGCCTGAAGCCATGTTTATTCAAACTGATGCTGGGCCCAGGACATTTTATACCCCCACTGGACACAATCTGGCCCCTTAAAGTCTGGAAAACAGTGACCTTGGCCTCTGTTTAAAAAGTTTGAAGACCCTTGATCTACAATATATGCTGATGTGCCTCTCAATGTTAGAAACTGCACCGGATCACAGGAAGTATGGCTGTCTCCTGCAGCCTTAGTCACTGTGGTCACTATCCATTTACACCAGATACTCTAGGTTCAGCAGTAATACTTTAGCATTTACTGTACATGCGAAAGATATGCTGTTTTTCATGTATGCTTTGATAGATATAGTCTACAGTTATATTACCTAGAATTAGTATAAATCTATTTAATGCCAAACTGTTACTGCTATTAAAGGGCTTTTATGGAAATTAAATAGTAAATGAATGTGTTGTTTTTAAATGCCAGGTACTCTTTGCACATATTTACCTTAGTGCTTGTATGCTACTTCATCATGATGAATGCAAGTCAAGAAAGAGTTCACAGGTAAGGTCTATGGATTTTGCATTCTTCACATAACCTATTGTACATACTGCATATCATACCACCTGAAGGAAAGGGTAGCTACAGCTTTATGCTGACGGGATAAGCACATGCCCCACTATGCTTAGTGTTGGGGGTTTTTATGGCTAATATTTTTAATAGTACTATTTTTTCTTAGTTGGTATAAACAAAAATTCCTAATGGTTGTGTTCAAAAATGGACAGATGTTTTTGAAGTGGAACTTTACCCATGACAACTTGATAAAAAAAAAAATTTTTAGCAAGAAACATACATTCCACATTAATATTTATGCTACCAAAATTATTATGTGCTGTAAATTGCATCCAGCATTGCTCCTGTTTCTTCTTGCTGGAGGCTGCCATTTTGTTGAAGCCCAGAGCCCCATGAACAGCATTACATCTTTAGGCTGTCAGCAGATCAGCCTCTGCAAATTGGGCACAGTGCCTAAAAATGGAGAGCAACTGAGTATGTGCAGAGCAGGGTGAGACAGTGGATTACTGGAATGTAAACAGTATAGCCACTTATTTCTAATGTTTTACATAGTTATACCTGCAAAAGGGACCAGCCTGAAGTGATTCGGAAGGACTTAATTTTATGACTAAAGTTCCACTTTAAGTTTATCTAAAGCCCACACTTTTTGTTCTAGTTTTTGATAGAGTGGGGAATGGTTAAACTCCCTATTAGTTTTTTTTTTGCCATTTTTGGGGATATTTACCTTCACTTCCTGATCTGAAGACACAACAAGGAGTGAGAGGAAATCCCTATAATGTGAGTTAAAATCCCAGCAGACAGACAAACAACAAGAAAAACAGGAGTTTCAACATTTTCCCATTCTAGCCAAACCAGAAATAGAAAAGGTTTGGCTTTAGGTATATTTTAAGATACACTTGTCTTACAAATAGGTATAACTGGTTCCATGAATACATTTTGTGGGTACCTAGAACAGCCTACAAATTAAACTTCCCAGCAGCCCTGAGTGCCTTTTTATTGTGGCTTTTTTTCCTGTAAAGTTAAAGTGATTGTAAGCCTTAGTTTTTTTAAAATTTAAAATAACAAACATGTCATACTTACCTCCACTGTGCAGCTCGTTTTGCACAGTGTGGCCCCAATTGTCCTCTTCTGGGGTCTCTCGGCGACTCTCGCGGCTCCTCCCCGCATCAGATAACCCCCTAGGAGAAGTGCTCTCCCGGGGGGATTACCTTGCGGGCGCGCTCCCGAGTTCAGCATTCGGCGTCCATAGACACGAAGGTTGGACTCGGCCCCACCCCCCCGCGCCCGCATCATTGGATTTGATTGACAGCAGCAGGAGCCAATGGCTGCGCTGCTTTCAATCTATGCAATCAAGAGACAGGACCCCGTGCAGAGAGGGACAGCGCGTCTCCGCCAAGGGAAATACGGGGCTCAGGTAAGTAAAACAGGGAGGCTGGGAGGCCGGTCACTGCCAAGTGTTTTTTCACCTTAATGCATAGGATGCATTAAGGTGAATAAAACATAAGGGTTTACAACCCTTTTAAGTACAGGCCTGCAGATTCTGACCTCCTGCAGCTTGCTATTGGCTGATCCCTGTGATTGATGGCCACAATAACCAATAGACACAGGTAGTAGAAGGCTAATATTGATAAATATTGGTTGTGTAGTTCTGCAGCTTTAACCCAGAAAGTTTGCTATTACAAGCTTTTCCTTTTGTGTAGCGCTGTTACTTTTATGTGCCAGCATAACCGTTCTTGTGTCTTTGGCCATATTTATACCAATAAATAAAATAAAATGATCTAGATCTAATAATTTATAATTCAGCACAAACCCAGTTTTAACCACTTGCTGGCCGCCCGCAATGTACTGTGTGCGAGGGACCGCTGTAGGCAAAGCAACGTAACGGTTGTTGCCTATTTCTGGGTTTAGGGTGCGTGCCCTCCGCCCAGCACCTACTGGGATTATACACAGTGGGAGCCTGTCAGCAAGTCCTAGCAAATGATTCACAGCTGGGACCTGCTGATCGGGTGTGTGCATTCACAGCCCAGTTGATAAACAACACAGGGCTCTGTGCTTTTCAGGGATGAGAAACTGAGAGATCTAGTAGTAAAAGCAGTAGGCATTACACATATTTAGGCATAGTTGGGCACACATTTAATCCTTTGATCGCCCTAGATGTTAATCCTTTCCCAGCCAGTGTCATTAGTACAGTGACCGTGTATATAATTCACACTGATCACTGTATTTATGACACTGGTGATGTCAGTAGCAGTTAATTCCCCCCAGCGTCAGTTAGTGTCAGATTTTCCGCAGCACTATCGTAGTCCCATTATAAGTCACTGATCACCGCCATTAGTAGTATAAAAAAAAAAAAAAAAAAAACAATTTGACAAAATTTAAGAAATTAGATTTTTTTTATTGGATATGTTTTGTAGCATAAAGTAAACAAATTGTGTTTTTTAATTTTTTTTTAAATTTTTGGTTATATTGCAAAAAACCCAGTGGTGGTCAAATACCACCAAAAGAAAGCTCTATTTGTATAAAAAATTGATATAAATTTAGTTTGGGTACAGAGTTGCATGACTGGGCAATTACCAGTTAAAATAGCATAGTGCCGAATAGCAAAAAATGGCCTGGTTATGAAGGGGGTAAAATCTTTCGGAGCTCAAGTGGGTAAGATGGCGATTTAGCTGTTTATATTCCTCATGAATAATGTTCGAATGGATTTATCTTTAGATACAGCTAACTGAGACAAAGTGTGTATTTTACTTTTTTTTTTTTCCCCAGGTACTCTTTTATAACCGCCATGAGTTATCTAACATTGTGCCAGATTAACAGAGTGTACATATTCAACTATGGCATCCTGACTACGGACTTCTCTGGGTAGGTACACACAGTAAGCGCGTAACAGGAAATAACCTGAGAAATGCGTGTAAATGAACTGTTACGCACAACTTTCATTTAGACAGAATAGAATATGTTGTTGCTAAGCACTATTTGTTTAAGTGGCTTGTCTTAACAAATAGGCAGTATATATTGCACTATTATATGCATGAATATACTTATAATGTTTGGTGATATTACGATAATGTATTTTTTATCTTCTAGGCCGTTAATGATTGTTACTCAGAAAATCACAACACTAGCCTTCCAGTTACATGATGGTAAGTATAAAAATTTTATCTGCCTGTCTTTTTTTTTTTTTTTAATAAAAATAAAAATTCAACTCACTTTCTGTCCTTGTGACAGAAGGACACAATGTTATTATTATTATTATTATTATTATACAGGATTTATATAGCGCCAACAGTTAACGCAGCGCTTTACAATGTAAAAGGGAGACAATACAGTTATAATACAATAAAATACAAGAGGATTAAGAGGGCCCTGCTCAGAAGAGCTTACAATCTAATAGGGTGGGGCAGGTGGTACAAAAGGTTTTAACTGTGGGGAATGAGCTGATGAAGTGGTAAAAGATTAGTTGGAGACGTGATAGGCTTTCCTGAAGAGATGAGTTTTCAGTGATCGCCTGAAGGTAGCAAGAGTAGGGGATAGCCGGACAGGTTGAGGTAGCGAGTTCCAGAGGATTAGAGAAGCTCTGTAGAAATCCTGGAGACTAGCATGGGAGGAGGAAACGAGAGAGCTTGAGAGTAGGAGGTCTTGAGAAGAGCTGAGAGGACAATTTGGGTGATATTTGGAGACAAGATTGGTGATGTAGCTCGGGGCAGAGTTGTGAATGGCTTTGTATGTTGTGGTTAGTATTTTGAATTTAATTCGCTGGGTGATTGGGAGCCAGAGTAGGGATTGGTAGAGAGGGTTGTCATTGAGACCAGAAGACAAAAAATGTAATAATAACATTACAGAGGTACTAACCTTTTTTTTCATTTTATGAAAAATAGTTTTGTTGCAGTCTGTGTCCCATCTGGAGAGATTTACCAATACTTCCTGTCCCAGAAGTCGGGAGAAATCTCCCTGATTGGGGGAGAGGGGGGTCACAAATCAAAAAAAAAAAACTTAACTTTACTCCTACTTTACTTCCTTTTTAAAAAATAAAAAACAGTTTTGGTTGTTGTTGGGTTGCAGAACAGTTACCGAGTGGAAAGTCTCTTTTTAGATTCTCATTTTAGTAAAGCAAACCTATAAAGTCTTCACATGCACTGTTCTTAATGGAGCGTTAGCATGTTGTCAGTGGATTATTAGCAAGTCTGCTTTTCTTCACTAGCTCCGCAAATATTCAAAGGTGATATAGTACAAACTGAAAGTGTCAGAGGGAAATAAACGGCACTGGATGATGTATATAAACACCTTTTTTTGATGAATAAAATTAATCTGAAATACACTTACAAAATTGAGACTTGATCATTCAAGTAGAACTTAAGGCAAAACTTTTTCTCTTTTTTTAAAATTTTTGAGTAAGGGAGAGTTCTAACCCCAGGCAGATTTTTCTTGCCATCTGCATCCCATCGGCAAAATTTTCCTTCACTTCCTGTCTAATGGCCAAAACAGGAAGTAAGAAGAAATCCCTTCAAAGTGAGGGAATCCCGGGGTGTCACTAGGGTCCCCAGAACTATTCTCATTGCATGATTTCCCCTCTATTCCTGTTCTGGTGCCTTTTGTTATACTTCTCCCGTCCCCTCTCAGCAGCCCTTTCACTGAGTCTTTATATCCGGGGAAGAGGGGATGTGGGGAGAGAAGATCTTCTCTTCTCAGAAATTCAGAGCTGATCTGTGTGCTTTGCAGATTTCCTGTGTTATCTCAATGAACCCTCTTAGTTTTTACCATGGACTAAAGAATATTTAATAATAAAAACAATTTATGTAGTAGAGCGCCGAGATTAGAAGTGGTTGAGTAATTTTTAAAAAAAGTCTGAACACGGCTAACACCACTCATTCTACACAAGTATATGTTGTCAAGATCACAACAAAGTATTTCTGGCAGATCAGCAGGTGTTTGTCTTTCAGGATCTTTCATGCCTAAGGGGAAAACAAATGGTAACCACTTAAGGACCAAGCCTATTTTTTTACACTTATTGTTTACAAGTTAAAATCATTTTTTTTGCTAGAAAATTACTTGGAACCTCCAAACATTATATATTTTTTCTAACATCCTAGAGAATAAAATGGCGGTCGTTGCAATACTTCTGTTACACCGTATTTATGCAGCAGTCTTATAAGCGCACTTTTTTTGAAAAAATAAACTTTTTAGAATTAAAAAATAAGACAACAGTAAAGTTAGCCCAATTTTTTTTATATTGTGAAAGATAATGTAAAATAAAGTAGTAGAGTAAATTGATACCCAACATGTCACGCTTTAAATTGCGCTCGCTCGTGGGATGGCGACAAACTTTTACCCTTAAAAATCTCCATAGGCAATGTTTAAAAATTTCTACAGGTTACCAGTTTTAAGTTAGAGGAGGTCTGGGGCTAGAATTATTGCTCTTGCTGTAACGATCGTGGCGATACCTCATATGTGTGGTTTGAACACTGTTTTCATATGCGGGCACTTCTGAGTGTGAGCTCGTCGGGACGGGGCGCTTTAAAAAAATTTTTTTTCATATTTATTTTACTTTTAATTTTTTATTTTGACACAGTTTAAAAAAAAAAAAAAAAAAATGGGTCACTTTTATTCCTATTACAAGGGATGTAAACAACCCTTGTTATAGAAAAAAAGCATGACAGGACCTCTTAAATATGAGATCTGGGTTCAAAAAGACCTCAGATCTCATATTTACACTAAAATGCAATTAGAAAAAAAATTTTTTGAAAAAATAAAATTATTTCTCCTTTAAGAGCTATGGGCGGAAGTGACGTTTGACATCGCTTCCGCCCTCCCATACCATGGAGCCAAGCAGGAGTTATCTTCCCCTCAGTCGGCAGCCAGGCATCCATGGGAGAGGAAGCGATCGTTTCCGCCGCTACCGGCGGGTCCGGTAAGAGGCGGAGATGACTGGAGCATGACGGGAGGGGGATGGGCACTTCTCCTGCCGCCGATAAAAGTGATCTCGCAGTGAATCCACTGCGGAGACCACTTTTATTCTAAAGAAAAATGCACGCCGTTTCCAAAAATACTGGGGTTATGGCAACTAAATGCTGCCATAACCCTGGTATTTAGCATCAAAGTACGGGTACGGTGATTTTCGTGAAGTGGTTATTAATGCCTAAGCACAATTTTGCAATTTTGACATGTGTTAGTAAAACTGTACATATCATCACAACTACTTTGTGCATCCAGGTGGATTATACCTTGCTTCTTTTCAGGACAAATTGGGCTTTCATTTGGTGATAAAAGGTAATGGATATCTCCTGTTTTTTTTTTTTTAATTTTATTATCAAAGGAAAACTGGCCCAAGATGGTAAAAAAAAATCTTATTTTAAATTTAGCTGAACATTTCTTGTAACCTACCACCAAAGCACAACCCAAAATAAATCCTCCAGCTCTAGATGATCGCAGCGATACCACATATGTGTATGTTAGTTGTATGTACCTGTAGTACAGCCCAAAAACAGTAGTGCGCATTGCATTTTGCTGTTTTTTTTTTTTATTCAACCTAAAACATGCTGATCCTAACTGATCTTTAAATTGCTTTTTTTTTTTTTTTCTTTTTTATCCTGCCCAAAATATACTGACCCTGACCTTTGACCCTTACTTGACACTAACCCTGGTACTGACCCAGATCAAACCTTGATCTAGATATTTATTATTTATTTTATGTCATTTATTTTTTCACACACTGTTTTTTTTTTCTCTCTGCAAGGAGAGACTCCATTCCCAGGAAGAGAAACACAGGGGCCGGCTTCACAGTGACTGATCACTGTGACAGCCGATTAGAGGTTATCACCACGATCAGGTGACCCGAAAGCGGGAGTTTCGGGTAACGATCGTTCATATGGGACCTGGGGCTCTCAGCGAGACCCTGGTCTTTGTGCTGGGATTGGAGCGCGCTGTGCACAAAAAGCAAAGTCCAGAGAGGCAGCATATCTGCGTACTGTCGGCGTGAAGGGGTCAAAGGGGAAAACACATAGGGAATGCGCATGTACTGCATGTGCACTCTTTTTTTTTTTTTACCTTGAAATACACTTGAAAGTGACAATGATATTCTCTAAAAATAGTCCATACACTTCCACTGCTTAATGATCCTGTAATCTATTTTGCATGAAATACTTTCTTACTCTGCCTCTGTGTAATGTGCACTGTGAGCTACCAAACCTCTCCTTTTCTCTCTCAGTTACGTTTGTTTGGAAGGAGCATTGTACGTTAGTTGCGGTCATGTCCACTGCTCTATGCACACTACAAATACCAGAGTCCCTAGGCCTTGTTCATCTCAAGAGTGAGCAAAAAACGCTTATGTTTCTCCATACGGTGGGACTACAGAGAATGAATATAGCCATCCTCTAATGGGAAGCTGGATCACAGCAACAACAAAAAATAAATAAAAAATTGATTTGGAGGAATTTGAGAGCAAAACAAGGTACTTGTTTGGCCTCATGTACACAGGATATTTTATTTTCCGCCTCTGGGCGCCTTTGCTTCAAGGGAGGAAAAAGCAGCGTAAAAAATGTTCCTAAAGCCACTTTTGCAAAAGCATTTAGGTGCGCAATTATTCCATCGGGCAGAATAGTAATTTATTTTGGTCATTGAAATGAATATACGTTCAAGTGCTTAAAGGCTAAGTACACCTTTTATTTTTTAATTTCTTTAATCCAGCTACCCAATGTAACAATACTTCTGTTACACAAAAATAAAAGCTTTCTTTGATTTTTAGAACAAGGCCTTACCTTAGCCACTGGTGTGTTCATAGAAAACTTCATGACTTCCTGGTATGTAGATTTGGGGTGTGAGAGCCAATAAGACACAGGAAGCAGTTTACCAGCTGACCTCATTAGCACACACACCTTGCACCATCAACTATGTTTGCATGGCATCCCTCCACATGTGCATTTGCCTGGGTTGTCAGTGTAAGCTGCCACAGCTGCTATGTTTGCATGGCATCCCCAGCATCTCTCCAGATTGGCCCAGGTCATATGCTAAACTCTCTGGGCCTGTAAACTATAAACGCCTGTGTGCAACATACGTGGGCTAACATAGAGGGGCATTTAGAGGCACAAAATAAAAAAAAGTCAAAAGCCTCTAACAGCCGCGTTTTTAACTCCCTGTGTGTATGAAGCGTTTAAGTTAAGAATACATACTTGAATAGAATTTTTTTTCTAAACCAGAGTTTAGTGTCCTTTTAAATCAGAAATCATCTATTGCTGAATTTACAACAATAGATACATTCTGGCAGCCACCTGCTGTTGGTGTCTTTTTACCACAAACATTGCTGTATGTTTATCCTGTGACCACGAAATAAAGCTTTGGACTCTTTCAAGGAATACCTGGTGTGCTAATGACATTTTCTTTACTTTTACCCACAGGGTCACTTTAACCACTTACGAAGCATATAACTTAGATATACAACAGCAAAGTGGCACAGCTGCGCCGACTCACGTACCTAGTACGTGAGTCGACACTTCCGTGTCTGAGGCACACGTGCGTGGCGATGCTGGCTTAGTCACGCTGTGATCACACTGGGCGGGAACCCATCCGTGGGTACCACGAACTTGATGTGCGCTGGCACCCGCGGATTGCTTAGTACACAGACAGGACACCGATCTGCCTAAACAAGGCAGATTGCCTTTCTGTCAGTGGGGAAGGCATTGATTCTGTGTTCCTGCAAAGCGGGGAGATGGCTCTATGCCTTCCCTTAGTAAAAGCACTCCCCACAGTACAGAAGCACTGACTAGGAACATATTTAACCCTTTGATCGCCCCTGATGTTAACCCCTTCCCAGCCAGTGTCATTACTACAGTGACAGTGCGTATTTTTTAGCACTGATCACTGTATTAGTGTCATTGGTCCTCAAAAAGTGTCAGTTAGTGTCCGATTTGTCCGCCGCTATAAGTCGCTGATAACCGCCATTACTAGTAAAAAAAAATAAAAAAATTTAAAAATATCCCATAGTTTGGAGATGCTATAACCTTTGTGCAAACCAATTAATATATGCTTATTCTGATTTTTTTTTTCACCAAAAATATGTAGCAGAATACATATTGGCCTAAATTGATAAAGAAATTTAGATTTTTTTCAATTATATATATATATATATATATATATATATATATATTGTAATTTTTTTTTGTTTATAGCTCAAAAAGTAAAAACCGCAGAGGTGATCAAATACCACCAAAAGAAATCTGTGGGGAAAAAAATAGACATGAATGATGTACAGCGCTGCACGACGTCAGTTAGGCCTTATGCACACTGGATGTTTTTACAGCTGCTGTTTTTTTGGTTTCAGGCGTTTTTTTTTTTCTGCAGTCAGTGAGTTCCCCAGTGTGTTGTCCACTGTGTCCATGCACACATAGGCTGTCATCAGTGTTTTTTGGCAGGGGTGTTTTCTGGCTGGAAAACCCCCCAGAATGAATGGGTTTTAGGAGGAGTTTTTCATTTGTACAAATGCTTTAACTATGATAAAAGCCTGCAATGCTAAAAAACGCGACCATTCAAAGTTTATCAGCGTCTTCGAGCCATAAGCTTTTGTGGGAGTATAGTTTTGCTAAAAAAAAGTTGAAAAATGCTGCAAACCTTATTCTACAGCTTTCCACAGCTAATGCTGCTGGAGTTTTTATAACGTCCAGTGTGAATAAGGCCATAAGTAACGCAGTGCCATATTGCAAAAAATGGCCTGGTCATGAATGGGGGGGTAAACCTTCCGGAGGGCAAGTGGTTAATTGTAGTTTGCAGAAGGTGCCTATAGATGGTAGTAGCCAATAAAGAACTGGTCAGTATGTTTTCTATATTTGTGATTGTGTTTAATACTGTATATATGTCCATACTCTCTGCAGTTTCTTCTTTTCCTTTTAATCCTCAGCTGTTATTTTTATGTTTTACTTCTCCTTTTAGGAATGAGTCACAATGCTGAATCACTCACCAAGCAGCAACTCCAAAACTGTGTTAAGTAAGAGATTTCATGTAAATGTTTTTTAATAGATGAATGTGTTTGAAATTAGATAGATACATTAGATAGTAAAATGCATGTACAGTTTCTAGAGATAAATGCTTAGATAAAATAAGAAATTTTATGTGAGCTTTAACTCCATTTTGTTTTGAATTTGGAGGTGTTCCTGGTTGCTCTGTCTTGGGTCTTATTAAAACACAGTGGACATATCATAACTTCTGTTTACAAGGCACTCTGCAGAACAGTGATAATGTCTGCTAAAAGAGATGTTACTTTGTGTGACTGCTACATGGTGCATACAATAGAGAAACAGAGTTTTCTAAAGCCCTTCTTTAGTCAACTTTCTTTCACTTTGGATAGAGTGGGAAAAGATTAGAACCACTGTCATTGAGAAGTGGGAGAGGGAACTGGGGACATCACTAAATAAGGCGGTGATTAGGCTAAAAGCCTTATACCTAGATATTTGCAGGAACCAGAAAGGCCCACAATGAAGAACTGGTGTAATAAAATAAATGAAATCCAAAACTTAGAATATCTTAGGTTCAGCGATGGAGAGGGAATAGAGGTATTCAAAGAGAAATGGCGAGAATGGGTTGACTATAAGTTAACAATAAGATTTGCAGAACTAATGGGAGCATAGGATTTAAAACATAGAGGAAGCAATTAGATAAATAAATAGAGGGAGAGGAGGAACAGTGGAAAGGAATAGGATTGACCTGGAGGGAAAGGCATGAGGTGGGGGGGGCTGGGGATGGGAGTGGGGGTTTTGTGTTAAGAATGTTTTAAGAAATTGTGTATACTGATGATACAGTGAGGTTGCATCCACGCTATGTGTTACATTTTTGATACTAACAAAAAATCAATAAAGAGACTGAAATTAAGAACCAGTGTCAGGATTTCAGTGCTGTATGTGTCCCCATTTGGGAGAGTCCCCCCCCCACTTCCTGTTCTGTTTGATGTCAGTTATTTGGACAGGAAGTGAGAGGAAGTCTTACCGGGTGCAAATGCAACAATAAAAATACGACCAAAATTTTAACTTTTTTTTTTTTGAGAAAGCATTTTGGAGCTTTCCCCTTGCTTCCTAATCTGTCTTGCACTGATCAGATACACAGGAAATTTGGCAATATCGCTCCAATAGTGTCTGAAAGTAAAAGGTACTGCTGGTATTTTTAAAAGATTTTTTATCATTACTACATGAGGTTTTTTCCATATGTATCGCGTACTGCTTGGAGCCATCCAGTTTATGTTTAAACATAAGCTTTATCTACAGTTCCTACAGCAGAAAAGGGAACATTTTTAGGCCTCATTTACACCAGTGCAATGTAGTAACGCACGTGAATGCAGTGTGGTGCCATTCTTTCAATGCACCTGCTAACACATCTGCTTTGCAGTGCACTATAATATGCAGTATTGCAGTACCACACCATACATAACAGTGCACTGTGCTAGTAAAAGTTATGTAGGCCTGGTATTAGGTCCACTGTGGAGAACTAGGCAGCCTATGACAAGAAGTATGTTAGGACTAAAGAAAACCTCTCTCTTTCCTCATCTCCATGACATAGGGGAAGGAGTTCTGTAATGCACAGGAATTTAGGCAGATTTTAGGGAGATTTTAGTGCAGAATCACTACGAGACCTGACTTAAAGTGTTCTAAAGACCAAACTTTTTTTTTTTGGATAGAATAGGGGAGGATTATAACCCCTGTCAGTTGTTTTTGCCATCTTTGTTCTATCGGGGAGATTTCCATTAATTTCCTGTCCAATAGCCAAAACAAGAAGCGAGAGGAAATCCCTTCAAAATGGGGAAATCCCATTGTGTCACCAGAACTATTGTCCCCATTGGAAGATTTCCCCTCTATTAGTGTTCTGATGTCAACCCAAATCTAGGATTTTCTTTTACTATTACTTTCCATGATAACGGTAAACAGGACAAATGGAAGGGGTGACTCTCCAGGGACACAGACAGCAAAAAAACTGACAAGTGTTATTTACATCTTAACCTAATTTATTAAGAAAAAGGTATACAATAAAAACACAATGGATTACATTTAAAGCTGACCAATACATGTAGGATTGTGTTGTGTTACTATTGTTTTCACTTTAACTTGTGCTTGTTTATTGTATTGATTAACAGATTGTTTTGCATTAAGGTCCGGTTCACACCACGATTTCTGCGTTCCGGATGCATTTCTTCATGCATGTTTTTGATGTGTTCTGGTGTGTTTTTTTTTCCTTCTTTTTTTTTCTTTGTCTCAATTGAGTACATGTGCATTCTGGTGCATTTCTATTGCTTTTTGCCACATTCTAGATGCATTCCAAATAGAAAATATGCAGCATGTTCTACTTTTGTTGACTGCATTGGGACGCACTGCACTGGTGTGAACTAGGGTCATTAGAATCCATGTTAAACGCTGTCTGTGCTGTTTTGATGCAGAATAAAAACGCACTGGACTGCATCTGGTGTGAACCAGCCCTTAGTATCATTATCTGTAAACTAAACAGTGCCCAGAAATGGTCAGGTAAGATATAATATTTTAGACCACACATATATACAGAGAATGCAATCTATTATTTATTATTATATTCAATCAATATTATCTTCAGGAAAAGACCAACTCTTTTGGAGTACCTTAGCTACCACCTGAATTTTATGAGTGTACTTGCTGGGCCCTGCAGTAATTTCCAGGACTACATTGCCTTTATTGAAGGAAGTCACATACGATCAAAGTTAAAAGAAGTCCGCTTGAAAGAAAAATGCCATGTGTCAGATCCTTCCCCAAATGTGAGTACTAAAGGTATACAGCTTCCTTTTCTCACCTTTTTATAGCCAGTTTGTGCTCTTCATCTTGGGTTTTGGTTGAATGGAAATGGTCAGAACCAACAGTTTTTTTCCCCTTAGTTTATTGATTCCGAAGGCTATACTTGGCATTGTCTCTCGTTTTTACAATTTCCCATGATTAAAGCTGAACTCCAGGCCAATATAAAAGACACAGATGAATGCAGCTGTATATTCATTGGTTCATCACATTTATTTGTAACTGCAGCTAGTGAAAGTACTCTTCAATCAGCCTACTGCGATCCTCTGTATAGGTATAGCATCACTAAAGCTGGCTTATACATGGTTAGTGTATAACAAATGTCTATATCCACAGAAACAAGGTGAATGGAGGAATCCCCTCTTACCAGGACTTTGTATTCTAACAAGGGGACCAGCAGCTGTCAAAATACACTGATCAATGGCTGATGGAGGGAAACTTCTCCAACATGTTCCTTCAACAGAATTCAATCAAATGATCAACTTCTGTTGAGCAGGGACGAAAAAAACACTAATCGGAATTTTTATCCATCCATCCATGTCTCCATGCTTTATTTTGCTGAGAAATCACTTTGAAAAATACCCCCCTAGCATTTCTAGCCGTGGCCATCTTGAGTAAAGGCAGATGATTCATGTAGCATTTATCTGCCATTAGCTCAGGCATGCAGACAGAAGGGTGTGCTTAGCTGAGAAAACCCCTCCTGAAGACTCCTGGGATGTATGGCATCATTTGCCTAGGCCTGGAAACCAAGAAGTAACTGAAGAAATGAAAAAAAATTTAAAAAAAACAATTATATATATATTTACTAATGCTAGCAGCATAAGGATTAAAATTAGTCAGTGTTCATTGAGAAAGTAAAATTCTGCTTTAAAACTGGGAGAGGTAAGGGCAGTACTATGAGCCAATCATGTGTGCAGCATTGAAATGTGCTGAGAAGGGGAAAGCCGACAGGAGGAAAGAGCTAAGTGATCAGAGAGATTAATTTATTAGTCTGCTAACTCCTCCTTTATTGAGGAGTCTGCAGGTTAGGGGCAGAGAGATTAAACTACGGTCTTCCTTCAATAAAAGAGAGAAAGCGGTGTCATCCTTCAGGCGGTGTTGTGTTAGAAAGGACTGGATGGACAGCCATACAAATTCTTTGCTAGGTAAAATAGAATAAAGTAGAAACAAGATTTTTGAACACATACTGATGAAATTATTTCCATTAAGGTGAACTTCAGCCAGATAAAAACACCAATTCATGCAGGTATGTTTTACTTTTAATCTTTTTTATTGAGTTTAACATAAAGAAATAGGTACAATTGACATATAAAAGGATGTCAGGTTAATATTAACAATAACAATAAATACCTTGGGCAAGGGATCAAATGTGCGCAAGAAAATACATGTACAACTGTAGCAAACATCTTAAGTTTAAAAGTTGGAAATAACCATTAGTTGTAGTGCAAGCTGTGCATCCTCCACAGCTCCAACAGAAATACACCCGAACCGAGGACAACACAGAGAAACATCATTCTCATTAGTGGAAGTGGCTAAAAGTTTTGATGCTTGTAGCATATTAGTTGAATAAAGTACGATCATGAAAACCCTTATGGGGTGCTAGGTTGTCTTAATGGTTAAGTAAACGTCTCTTCATCAACAAATAGATACAGGTATCTTCTTGAATCAGCACCAATAGTTTGCAAGGGTGCTTATAGTCAGGTAATACTACTTGACATTAGACAAAGACCGAGAAGGACAAGAAAAGTTACTAGAGAAGAAGAAGGTAGAGAGGAGATGAGCAAAGGCAGAGGGAGGGAAGGAAGGGTAGGGAGGGTTTGTGACCACCCCAGAAGAGCTCAAGTAAGAAGAGTTATCTTAGGCACCGAAAAAGGACGTATGGACGTAATTCGCCCATGGTTCGCATATGGCTTCAAATTTCTTTGTGGTATTAAGTAGGATACTGACCATCTTTTCTTGGTCCATATTTCATAAAATTTTTCTTTTAGACATAGGGAAGGATACCAAGGGGTGTTTCCAGGCCTTGGCTATGGTTAATTTAGTTTAGTCATTAATTAATTTATTCCCGTAAGAATAAAAAAAATTAGTTGTTGAGATTTCTTGGACACAGACTCAAATGGGAAATTGAGTAGGGCCAGGTGTGGGGACTGTGGGACTGGACAGCCAGTCACTCTACAGATAATATTAAAAATGTTATTCCAGAAGCCTCTGAGTTTAGGGCATTCCCACCAAACTTGTAGCATGTTACCAATTAAGGGTCCCATCCTCTAAAACAAAGGGGAGAAGAGGTTGGGTATATCTGGGCTATTTTGGTATACCACCTGGCTATAACTTTTAAGTTAGCTTCTACTAGAGCTATATTGAGTACCCTTCTGATTGATCTAAAGAAGGCTCTATGCCAGACCCATAGATCCCATTCGCTTGATAGGTCTTTCTCTAAGGCTGGCATATAGGTAGTCTTTAAAGTTGTTGAGGATAGAGATCTGTATATCACCGAGATTCCCCCTCTCTGTTCCATAGCTTGACCACACCACTCTTCATAGTCAGAAAAGATAGGAGGGTCAAGTTTACCAATCCATAAGTGGGAAATTTGATAGAATCTAAAGTGTTCGGACCTAGGCATTTCTAGTTTTACTGATGCAGTAGGCTTTAGATAAAGGGTCAGATGGGAGGAAGAAGTGATCAATTCTGTAGAGCCCCTTATCCAACCACCATTTAAAGACTCGTATATCAATACCAGGAGGGAAATGGGGATTGTGAAAGATGTGTGAAAGTGGCTTAATGGGGGAAGTCAATTGTGAGTGTTCTCTGAGCGAGTCCCAAAGGGTGAAGGAGTGCGATAGGGTTGGAGCTAAGATAGGGGGTCGTAGTTTAGAAGGGCACCATAATAAATAGTCGAGAGTGTGGTTTGGGGTTGCTTGTCTTTCCATATGAATCCAGTCGGGGTGTGCCAGGAATAGATTACCAAGAGTTGGGTTAGTTGGGCTGCTTGATAGTACCATAATAAGTTGGGAACCCCCAATCCATCCTTGCCTTGGACTCTAAAGAGCGTTGCTTTAGAAAGATGGTGACTTGTTCAACCCCAAATGAAGCTAATGATTTTGGATTGTAGGCATCTTAAGTGATCTTTTGACTATAGGTACGGGTAAGGCTCTAAAAAAGTAGAAGAAACAAGGGAGTAACGCCATCTTGACCAAGTTGCCTAGCCAAGAAAGCTCCAAGTGGGCCCATTGATTTAGATCCTCAGTTTTTTAAAAAGCGGGGGGAAGTTTTGCCCATAAAGGTTTTCTATCCTGGTGGTAAGTTTCACTCCCAAATATGGGACTTCTGTGTCACTCCATGTAAATGGGAATTTTTCTTTGAGACGCAACACCAAGGGGGGCAGAATAGAGACATTTAAAGCTAAAGATTTGGAAAAGTTAACGCGAAGACCTTAAATATGGCTAAAGTCATCCAAGGGATGACAGATGTTAGGGAGGGAAATTAATGGGGAAGTGATAATTTAAGAGCAGTCATCTGCAAAGAGGGCACATTTATGTAATTGAGGACCACAGTGACCCCTCGGATGTCTGGATGTTCCCTAATGGCTATAGCTAGGAGTCTCTAGCGCAATGGCGAATATCAGGGGGGAGAGAGGACAACCCTGCCTAGTGCCTTTAGAGATGGGAAAAGAATGGGAATAAAATCCCGGTAGACTAATCTGGTCTTCAGAGGTGGAGTAAAGTGCCCCTAGAATGTTGAGGAATGGCCAAAGCCCCATCTTTTCAGAACGCTAAACAGATAAGGCCAAGATAGTGAGTCAAACTCCTTTTGAAGATCAAGCGATAATAAAAATCCCTCCTGGCATTGGCCACCGTCTCAATCCGATCTAAGAAGGGAAATAATGTCCAGAGCCCTCTGAATTTGATCAGGACCTTGCCTACTCGGGATGAAGCCTACTTGGTCCTTATGTATATAGAGGCTGATAAAGGAGGAGACTGATCTGGTAGGATTTTAGTTATATCTTTAGGTCATTATTAATTAGGGAAATACGACAGTAATTGCTTACTGAGCTGGGGTGTTTGCCTGGTTTGGCATGCAGGTATGTTTTAATACCAAATAAGTGCATTTTTAAAAGCGTCTAGTTTAAGAACCTCAATTTGTCCTGGCATCAACCTCTTGCAATCCCTGTACAGTAGAGCTCAGATTGGGAGAATGAAAAGCTGCAAAGGTAGCCAATAAGGAGTGCTGCAGTGCTCATGTGCTAACAAGGAGCATGCTGATAGGAGAAGACAGATGAGCTCCTCAGTCTGCTGCTTCTCTTTCACTGCCCAATCAGACTGGGACAGGGATGAGATTTAGTTGCGCTACTGAATTGTAGCAGAGAAAAGTCAGGTCACCAGGCTGGCTGTGCTGTGTAAATCTCAGAAATGAATGAACATATGTAATAATTGGCAGGTAAAAAAACTCCCTTATATGTATTTAATCTGTGTATTTAGCTGTTTGTATGGAGTTTCCGTGTATTTAGCTGTTTGCATGGAGTTCAGCTTAATCTATTTCAAGTTAAAGAATAAGTGCACTTTCAAACAAAGTGCTATTCTTTTTGCCCCTTTGCACTGACCTAACTGATCCCACCCTCCAGAGATGTATACTTACTGAGATCCACTGGCCGCAGTTTCAATTTTTTACATCTAGTGTTCCTTTTTCTAGCTGCCCTTGCACATTACAGCCCCATAGACATCTATGAGGCTGATTATCCTCTGTCTCCTGGCCTCGGATCGCAGTAAAGCCAGCCATAGAAAAATTAAAAAACCGAACGTTCTATCAAAGCCCAAATATAGTAGAAAACACCTAATTCCCTGAGGTGGTGAGAGGTCGGTGCACTGGCTTGTAGTGTCCTCCTAGCACCCAAGCAAACATAATGGGGAAAGAAAGCCGGCAGCTCTATTCTCTGCAATGAATGAGTTTCTTAATCCAGGTGTAGTACAATATAATTATAAGGACTTATGCGTTTCGGCATGTAGCTATAATTAAGGCTACATGCCGAAACACGTTAGCCCTGTATTATTTTGTACTACACCTGGATAAATAAACTCCTTCATTGCGGAAGATTGAGCTGCCAGCTTTCTTTTACCTATACACAGTTCTATAAAATGAAAATAGTGCATACAATTGTGCCGCCATTTGTTTCGTTTTTCTTAAAAAAAAAAAAAAATCCAGTTTGTTGGATTGGGCACTTTCGATTGCCACACGAAAATTGAGTGTCACATCTGCCACACAAATGATGCGAAAAACAAACAATCTGATGATTAACAGGAATTTGTGTTCGGTTTTTGACTTGTCTATGACCTAATTAAGTATACATGTGTGAAGTGGAGAATGGGATTGTTTAGGTCAGTACAATGGGGCAAAAAGAAAAAATATACTTTGCCTGATTCTTTAAATAATTTTATTCCCATTTCAAGCTTTGCAGCTATTTCCTTTTAGGTTTCTATACAGAGACACCAAACATTGCCATGGATGGATTTGTTTTTCTTTTGCTTCTGTATCCAGTTGCTTGAGGTCGCAGTGTTATGCCACATGGTTTATGTTGATTAAAATGATTTTAAAAAAGGTCAACATCCGTCTTCTGCACATGCCCAGTATGTCACTTTGGAAATATTTAGATTGTCCTGTGAAAGTACCATTTGTTCTGCACCAGTGGCTTGTCAAAGACCTCATTCATGTAATCCCTTCATACGCAGGCAGCATTTACATTGTGATGTTTTTTGCATAGATGCCACCACTATTAGAGTCATCAAAAACCTTTTGTTTTATGGCCTAGTCACTCTGCCAGATAGCTGGCTACTTGTCTGTTAGCATACCCCATGCCGATTTTATTGGCAAAATCATACAAAGGCATCTGATAGGTCTCTGAATAGTTCCTGCCTTTACTAAATATCCAGGCTTTAAAAATTACTACAGTTAATTCCCTAACATTAGTATTTCTGCCAAACTTGTGACAAATCATCACATACTGCTGCTGATCTCCATTTTTAAAAAGTTAAAGCTGACCTCCAAGCAGTTATTAAAAACACCAGTTAAAGCAGGTATACAATACTGTGGAAATGTTTTAGGCAGGTGTAAAAAAATGCTGTAAATTATGAAGAAATTTATTTTTATCGATTAAAATGGAAAGTGAATGAACAGAAGAGAAATTCAAATCAAATCATTATTTGACCATTCTTTGCCTTCAAAACAGCATAAATTCTTCTAAGTACACTTGCACCCAGTTTTTGAAAGAACTCAGCAGGTAGGTTGTTCCAAACATCTTGAAGATCTTCTGTGGATGTAGGCTGGCTCAAATTCTTCTGCCTCTTCATGTAATCCCAAACAGACTTGATGATGTTGAGATTAGGGCTCTGTTGGGGCCAAACCATCACTTCCAGGAATCCTCGCTCTTCTTTACTCTAAACATAGTTCTTAATGATATTGGCTGTATATTTGTGGTTGTTGTCCTGCTGCAGAATACATTCGGGGCCAATTACACGTCTCCCTGATGGCATGGCATGATGGATACGTATCTGCCTGTATTTCTCAGCATTGAGGATACCATCATTCCTGACCAAATATCCAACTCCATTTGCAGAAATACAGCCCCTAACTTGCAAAGAAACTCCACCATGCTTCACTTTTGCCGGCAGACAGTTGTTATTGTACCTCACTCCAGCCCTTCAGCAAAAAAACTGCCTCCTGCTATAGCCAAATAATTGAAATTTTGACTCATCAGTACAGAGCACCTGCTGTCATTTTTCTGCACCCCAGTTCTTATGTGTTCGTGCATAGTTGAGTCGCTTAGCCTTGTTTCCACGTTGGGAGTATGGCTTTTGACTGCAATTCTTCCAGGAAGACCACTTCTGGCCAGACTTCTCTGGACAGTGGGTGGGTGTACCTGGTGTACCTGGTTCCCACTGGTTTCTGGCAGCTCTGTGCTGATGGCACTGCTGGACATCTTTCAATGTCAAAGGGAAGTAAGCCTGATGTGTCTTTCATCTGCTGCATTAAGTTTCCTTGGCCGGCCACTGGGTCTACGGTGTGCTTTTAAATCTTTGACTGGGAGAGAGCTTGCTGATGCAGTGCAACTACCTTGTGTTTTGTTGCTGTGCTCAGTCTTGCCATGGTGTATCTGACATGAAACAGTCTTCCACAACGTCACCTTATTTCTAGAGTTGGGCTGTTCCTCAGTTTTCAGTTTCAGTTAATGACTGTGTTTTAACCTACATATGAAATTGCTGATTATTAGCACCTGCTTGGTATAATTGGTTGATCATACACCTGACTCTAATCCTACAAAATCCATTACTTTGTGCAAGAGTTGATGCTGGTTTGAAGCCAAAGGGTAGTCACACCAAATAATGATTTAATTTAGATTTTTCTTCTGTTCACTCACTGTGAATTCTGTAAATTGATAAAAAATAAACCATTAACATATATTTTTTTGAAAGCTTTCTTACTTTACAGCTTTTCTTCACACCTGCCTAAAACGTTTGCGTAGTACTGTATATTTATTAATAGTAAATTAGAGAAGTATGGCAAAAGCTCTTTTGACCATAATTCAACTGTGGATCACAGGATTTCACTTAGTTTTCTGCACTTCTGTGACCCAAATTTTGCCCCCTGCAAGCTGAGAACATAGAGCCAGCACAAGGCTCTGCAGGGATCCAGACAATAACATTGGGATCTGCCCAAATGCCTGATTAACAGCTGGCTTAGCTTCATCATTCATCATGCCGCTGAGAGCCTGAGCCAGCCCCTCCCACCCCCTCTACATTAGGGTTCTCCAGTGAGTCAGCCAGTCACTGCTTTGTGCTCAGTGCGTAACCAAGAACTGAGCAATTAGAGGTCTTTGATCACTCAGTTCTTGGTGTAGAGCTGGCAAGGAACAGCTGCAGCATTGGGTTCATGCTGCAGCCATCTAGGTGAGTATGATTTTTTTTTTTAAACCCATACTTCTCTTTTACCTGTATTAAGGTGCATATAGATGAAGTACCTAAATCTGTATGGTTGCTGGTTTCCTTGCAATCCCCTATACAGTGAAGAATTGGATGATGGAAAGCCAACTCTAGAAGCCTGTCAGACTTTGCTGCAACTCATAAATGATTACAGAAAACATGAGGATAGGAGAAGAGAGCAGAGTGATGACTCATTATTGGGTTATGAGACTGTGTTTCTCCAAGCTGAGCTTTTGCTGTACTAGAGATATGGCTGTTCTATATAGCTGAAACCCAAGACTGGCTGAATAGAACTGCAAATCAGTTGACAAGTAATACTATTCCCATATATGCATTTTGCATTTAGCTACTGTACTTTCTGGAATTAAGATTTACATTTGGAAGGGATTTGCAAAGGAAGCCTCAACTTCAGATTGCTAAATAAATAAACTGTGTATAAACCTTGCAAATGTCACATTTGTGATTTTTTTATTTTTATTTTTTTTCATGTGTGACCCCAGATAACAATACACTGCACCAGAATGATATTAGTGAAAAAATAATTTACAGTGTAAATATTTTTTTTTTCTTTTAGAAAGCTGTTTTGCACAATATTTGCATATGTGTGGTATCGCTCATTTTTTTCCTGACCATAAGTAAGGCTTTCCCCATCTCCCGTATTGTGGATGATACTTTCATTAATGAATATTCGTTTTTGACAAGACTAGGCTACCTTTACATTGCCGCAATGGCTAACAAACCTAAGTACTACTTTGCATGGACTCTAGGTAAGTGAATATAGAGTAGAATATTTATAGACAGAATAATTTTCTATAACTGTTCATGTACTATTCTAAATTCATGAGATTGAACATAATGTTAGGAATCATATTTTAATGATTATGTGTCTATTGGATACTTTTTGGCCTTACTTGTTTGAGCCATATCATCCTGTACTCTGTATGCATTAGTGTCTACTGATTTTAAAGCACAAATTTAACCACTTCAGCCCCAGAAGGATTTACCCCCTTCCTGACCAGAGCACTTTTTACAATTTGGCATTGCGTCGCTTTAACTGCTAATTGCGCGGTCATGCAATGCTGTACCCAAACGAAATTTGCGTCCTTTTCTTCCCACAAATAGAGCTTTCTTTTGATGGTATTTGATCACCTCTGCCGTTTTTATTTTTTGCGCTATACACGGAAAAAGACCGAAAATTTTGAAAAAAATGATATTTTCTACTTTTTGTTATAAAAAAAATCCAATAAACTCAATTTTAGTCATACATTTAGGCCAAAATGTATTCGGCCATATGTCTTTGGTAAAAAAAAAATGTAAATAAGTGTATATTTATTGGTTTGCGCAAAAGTTATAGCGCCTACAAACTAGGGTACATTTTCTGGAATTTACACAGCCTTTAATTTATGACTGCCTATGTCGTTTCTTGAGGTGATAAAATAGCAGGGCAGTACAAAACCCCCACAAATGACCCCATTTTGGAAAGTAGACACCCCAAGGAAATTGCTGAGAGGCATGTTGAGCCTATTGAATATTCATTTTTTTTGTCCCAAGTGATTGAATAATGACAAAAAAAAAAAATTACAAAAAGTTGTCACTAAATGATATATTGCTCACACAGGCCATGGGCTTATGTGGAATTGCACCCCAAAATACATTTAGCTGCTTCTCCTGAGTATGGGGATACCACATGTGTGGGACTTTTTGGGAGCCTAGCCGTGTACGGGGCCCCGAAAAACAATCACTGCCTTCAGGATTTCTAAGGGCGTAAATTTTTGATTTTACTCCTCACTACCTATCACAGTTTTGAAGGCCATAAAATGCCCAGATGGCACAAACCCCCCCAAATGACCCCATTTTGGAAAGTAGACACCCCAAGCTATTTGCTTTGAGGCATGTTTAGTCCATGGAATATTTTATATTTTGACACAAGTTGCGGGAAAGTGACAAATTTTTTTTTTTTTTTTTTTGCACAAAGTTGTCACTAAATGATATATTGCTCACACAGGCCATGGGCATATGTGGAATTGCACCCCAAATACATTTAGCTGCTTCTCCTGAGTATGGGGATACCACATGTGTGGGACTTTTTAGGAGCCTAGCCACGTACGGGGCCCCGAAAACCAATCACCGCCTTCAGGATTTCTAAGGGTGTAAATTTTTGATTTCACTCTTCACTGCCTATCACAGTTTCGGAGGCCATGGAATGCCCAGGTGGCACAACCCCCCCCCCCCCCCCAAATGACCCCATTTTGGAAAGTAGACACCCCAAGCTATTTGCTGAGAGGCATGGTGAGTATTTTGCAGCTCTCATTTGTTTTTGAAAATGAAGAAAGACAAGAAAATGTTTTTTTTTTTTCTTTTTTCAATTTTCAAAACTTTGTGACAAAAAGTGAGGTCTGCAAAATACTCACTATACCACTCAGCAAATAGCTTGGGGTGTCTACTTTCCAAAATGGGGTCATTTGGGGTTTTTTTTTTTTGCCACCTGGGCATTCCATAGCCTCCGAAACTGTGATAGGCAGTGAAGAGTGAAATAAAAAATTTACGCCCTTAGAAAGCCTGAAGGCAGTGCTTGGTTTTCGGGGTCCCGTGCGCGGCTAGGCTCCCAAAAAGTCCCACACATGTGGTATCCCCATACTCAGGAGAAGCAACAGAATGTATTTTGGGGTGTAATTTCACATATTCCCATGGCATGTTTGAGCAATATATCATTTAGTGACAACTTTGTGCAAAAAAAAAAAAAAAAAATTGTCTCTTTCCCGCAACTTGTGTCACAATATGAAATATTCCATGGACTCGACATGCCTCTCAGCAAATAGCTTGGGGTGTCTACTTTCCAAAATGGGGTCATTTGGGGGGTTTGAACTGTCCTGGCATTTTATGCACAACATTTAGAAGCTTATGTCACACATCACCCACTCTTCTAACCACTTGAAGACAAAGCCCTTTCTGACACTTTTTAATTACATGAAAATTACTTTGAACCCCCAAACATTATATATTTTTTTAAAGCAAATGCCCTACAGATTAAAATGGTGGGTGGTTTTTTTTTTTTCACACAGTATTTGCGCAGCGATTTTTCAAACGCATTTTTTGGGGAAAAAACACACTTTTTTGATTTTTAATGCACTAAAACACACTATATTGCCCAAATGTTTGATGAAATAAAAAAGATGATATTAGGCCGAGTACATGGATACCAAACATGACATGCTTTACAATTGTGCACAAACGTGCAGTGGCAACAAAATAAATACATTTGTAAAAGCCTTTAAAAGCCTTTACAGGTTACCACTTTAGATTTACAGAGGAGGTCTACTGCTAAAATTACTGCCCTCGATCTGACATTCGCGGTGATACCTCACATGCATGGTGCAATTGCTGTTTACATTTGACACCAGACCGACGCTTGCGTTCGCCTTAGCGCGAAAGCAGGGGGGACAGGGGTGCAATTATTTTTATTGTTATCTCAAGGAATGTAAATATCCCCTATGATAGCAATAGGTAGTGACAGGTACTCTTTTTTGAAAAAATTGGGGTCTATTAGACCCTAGATTTCTCCTCTGCCCTCAAAGCATTTGACCACACCAAGATCGGTGTGATAAAATGCTTTCCCAATTTCCCAATGGCGCTGTTTACATCCGGCGAAATCTAAGTCATAAAATGCTCGTAGCTTCCGGTTTCTTAGGCCATAGAGATGTTTGGAGCCACTCTGGTCTCTGACCAGCTCTATGGTCAGCTGGCTGAATCACCGGCTGCATTCTCAGGTTCCCTGTTGAGACAGGAGAGCCAGAGAAAAACACGGAACACGGTGGGGGGGGGGGCATTCCCTCCCACTGCTTGTAAAAGCAGTCTAGAGGCTAATTAGCCGCTAGGATTGCTTTTACATGAAAGCCGACTGCTGGCTGAAAAGAATGATACCAAGATAATACCTAAACCTGCAGGCATCATTCTGGTATAACCACTCAAAGTCGTGAATGGCGTACCTGAAGACAAAAAAATGGTTAACAATAAAGCACAGTAAACGGTAAAGTATAAAAAATTGCATACCTGAAAAGCAAACATGATAAAACATAAAAACAATAAAACATTGCAGAATAGAATACAGTAAAAAAGAGCAGAGCAATAGAGAGAGAATAGAGAGAGAGAGAACAATAAAACGACAACTATTTTTTTTTATTTTATATTTTTGTATTTGTTGTTTTTTTTTTTTTTTTTTTTACACTTTTATTTGTAACTGTAACTTTTATAACTGTAACCGGTTCCAGGTTCGGGTCTCTCAAAATGCGATGGCATCTTGGGAGACCCTGTGAAAGTGTGCCTAGTCTGTGGAATGCTGTACCCTACGCTAATACTCAACTAGTGAATGGTAGCGTTCAAAACATTCACCAATGCAAAAACCAGGATTGTCAGGACAGGAGGGACAATAATAGCGGGTGTCACGCCTATATCCGCGCTTGCTGCAGACATGACATCTTTTTTGGGGGGGTTTGTTGGGTAGGGGTACTCAGGAGGACATAAAGAAAATGCCTCTCATGCAGCCGACTGCATTTGGTTGGGGATGTGAATGGGGGAAGTACGGGCGCTGCAGAAGTGGTGGGTTCCCAATTAGGATTGGCGAATGCAGCAGGAAGGGCATTATGGGCACGATGGGCCTGTGTTTGTCTTCTTCTTGGTGGCAGCGGGACACTACTTGTGCTTGCCACCTCATCGGCTTGAACTGCACTTATGGGACTCGCCACGTCACCAAGTGTTACTGCAGTGCTGGTTTGACTACAACCGGGGTGTACTAGGCAGCTGGTGCTTGCCAGTTCACCAAAACGCTACCAAAAAAACTGTTAGCGATCGCAGGGATCAGGCCTGACTCTGCGAACGCTGCAGTTATGCGTTTAGTGTTTTGTAAGTGTCAGTGATCGATCGATACTGCACTTGGGTGGGCTGGGCTGGGCGGAGGGGCAAAACGCAGGTGCTAGCAGGTATCTGGGCTGATCCCGCTAACACTGCGTTTTTGGGAACCCTAAACTGCTGGGGACACTGGTATAGATCTGATCGGATCAGATATTGATCCGTTCAGATACTATACCACTAAGGGAGGTGTACGGTGCGTGCGTGGGTGTTAGCGCTACTGGCACTAACCTGACGCTGCTTGGGGCAGGTGCTTGCCATTTCACCAAAACGCTACCAAAAAAACTGTTAGCGATCGCAGGGATCAGGCCTGACTCTGCGAATGCTGCAGTTATGCGTTTAGTGTTTTGTAAGTGACAGTGATCGATCGATACTGCACTTGGGTGGGCTGGGCTGGGCCGAGCGGAGGGGCAAAACGCAGGTGCTAGCAGGTATCTGGACTGATCCCGCTAACACTGCGTTTTTGGGAACCCTAAACTGCTGGGGACGCTAGTATAGATCTGATTGGATCAGATATCGATCTGTTCAGATACTATACCACTAAGGGAGGTGTACGGTGCGTGCGTGGGTGTTAGCGGTACTGGCACTAACCTGACGCTGCCTGGGGCAGGTGCTTGCCAGTTCACCAAAACGCTACCAAGAAAACTGTTAGCGATCGCAGGGATCAGGCCTGACTCTGCGAACGCTGCAGTTATGCGTTTAGTGTTTTGTAAGTGACAGTGATTGATCGATACTGCATTTGGGTGGGCTGGGCTGGGCCGGGCGGAGGGGCAAAACGCAGGTGCTAGCAGGTATCTGGGCTGATCCCGCTAACACTGCATTTTTGGGAACCCTAAACTGCTGGGGACGCTAGTATAGATCTGATCGGATCAGATATTGATGCATTCAGATACTATACCACTAAGGGAGGCGTATGCTGCGTGCGTGGGTGTTAGTGATACTGGCGCTAATCTGACGCTGCCTGGGGCGACGCATATCACCGCCGGGCGATCAGGGGGCTAAACCTTTATTCGGTAATAAACAGCGGGTGCCCTGACACTATAAAAAATAAACGAACTAACCAGCGTCACCCATAACAGTTATACGGTGATCAGTGGTGAAAGAGTTAACTAGGGGGCAATCAAGGGGTTAAAACATTAATTAGATAGTATATGGGGGTCCCTGTTGCTATAAAACGCTGACGGCACACCTAAATATTTACGTCCCTAACTAGCGTCATCAGCAACACTAATACAGAAAAATGATCGCTTAGCGACACTGGTGACGGGGGGTGATCAAGGGGTTAAAACTTTACTAGGGGGAGTTAGGGGGGTATCCTAGACCTACAGGGGGCTAACCCTAACTGCCCTACCACAGTAACTGTCACAAACTGACACCATGCAGTAATCAGAAAAAAAAAAATACTGCTTGGTGTCAGTGTGACATAGGGGGGGAGGGGTGATTGGGGGGTGATCGGGGGTGTTATGTGTGCCTGGCATGTTCTACTGTGTGTGTGTGTTCACTCACTGTGAAGTCTTCTCTCCTCGGCGCCGGAACGGAAACTGCCGAGCCGAGGAGAGATGACATCACATCCTCTGCCTGTGTGTACTATACACAGGCAGGGGATGTTTCTCATTGGCTGGGAGCGATCGCGAGGGGGGGGCCACGATCGGATGGCCTCCCCCTCGCCTCTCAACGCTCCCAGACAAATGCCGACCGCCGCTGGCACCGGGGGGGGGGGGTTTCCGATCGGACGTATGGGTAAGTGATTCTGCCTGCCCGTGCCATTCTGCTCACATATATAGGCGTGAGGCGGTCGGCAAGTGGTTAATATATTGCAGCTTACCAATCATTAGATGTAGCGGCTGCATTTGTTTTCTATTTTATGTTTTTTTTCCTCTCTGTTTTCACCTGATCTGGCTATTAACACACCCTCCAGTATTCCAGTGCCCCTCTTTGGATAAAGGAGCATAGAGAGCACATTTGGACAGCAGTATTGTTAATCTGGGGGGAAGAGAGTATTAGATGTGCTAGCAGATTTAAATACACTAACAAATTGAAGCCAAACTCCAGCTAATACTTTATAATCAGTTACAATGAACTTTTTTTTCCTTTTGGGATAAAGGTTTTACATAAATAAAGGCTGATCTTTTTAGGCACCCCTGCCAGTGGTAAATGGTTTGTCTCATCCCTGTAACTGATACATTTGCGAAAGAGTTTGTTCTTTTGAAAAACAGAGTTACTGGCAGGAACACCAAATGTAAAAAGAAGAAAGCAAGCTAATGTAGCTATCACATCTAAGAATTGGTAAGCTGCAATAAAATGTTTGGGCTTAATGCTGCTTTAAACTTTAAAGTGTTACTAAACCCACAACAGTCAAATCAGTCTGTATATGCAGAAAAGCATGCTTGTTATACTCACTGTTGAACCTAAGGGGTAATCCTTCTCATTGCGTAAAAAGGCTTTTTGATCCTGTCTTCTCTGTTCCTCCCCTTCTTTCACAGTCCCCAATCCAGCTCCGGATAGAACAGAGTCTAGGGGACAAGCTGCACATGCTTAGTTTGGTGTGTATTGCTAGAGATTTTTTTTTTTGTTCTTTGGAGAATGCATGTGATCAGCACATGGCCAATCAGCACTGTCCAGACAGAGGGTCAGGGTCCGGTAGCCTGATAGTACAGTCAGAGCAGAAAGAAAACTCCTTCAAGCTTTAACCTGACACTGATAGACGTCACAAGACTGCTCGAACTGCTGATGAAAAATAGGATTTTTGTAACGGCTTGCCTGTAAAATCCTTTTCTTGGAGTACATCATGGGACACAGAGCCTTAAGTAATAACTTAATGGGTTATAGGCCACCTTCAGGTGATGGACACTCGTATACCCAATCCAGGAAGTTCACTCCCTATATAACCCCTCCTCCTTCCAGGAGCACTTCAGTTTTTGTAGCAAAGCAATTCACTTAAATCCCAAAATAGGAGAGGGACCTCTGTGTTCCATGATGTACTCCAAGAAAAGGATTTTACAGGTAAGCTGTTATAAAAATCCTATTTTCTTTATCGTACATCATGAGACACAGAGCCTTAAGTAATAACTTAATGGGGCGTCCCACAGCAATGCTACTTGAGGGGAGGGAGACACAACCCGGAGGGTACCCCCAGACTTGAGGACCTATACTGCTGCCTGCAGCACACTGCACCCGAAGGTGATCCCCTCATACCTCCTTACATCCACCTGATAAAATTTTGTGAATGTATGCACTGAACACCAAGTTGCGGCCTTACAGATCTGAGCCATGGAGGCCTGGTGACTCACTACCCAAGAAGCACTAACTGCCCTGGTAGAGTGCGCCTTAACTTGAAAAGGGGGAATCTTACCCCTTAAATCATAAGTTTGAATTTTAACTTTAAGTTTGAACCCACTTAGCGACAGTGGATTTCGACGCTGCCTGTCCTTTCTTAGGACCCTCTGGCAGAATAAATAAGAGGTCAGTGTTACGAATCTGAGCAGTCGGCTTTAAATAGATTTTTACTGCTCTCACCACAACAAGACAATGTAGTGACTTTTCTTCCCTTGAACATGGCTTTGGAAAAAACAATGGCAAGACAATATCTTGGTTCAGGTGAAAACCTGAAACCACTTTTGGCAAAAAGTCTGGACGAGGGCGTAACACCACTCTGTCCTCATGAAAAATCAAATACGGCTCTTTACAAGAAAGAGCAGCCAGTTCCGAAACCCTACTTGCTGAGGATATAGCAACCAAAAATACCAACTTCCTTGTCAGAAGGACTAAGGGAATATGTTGTATCGGTTCAAATGGCTGTTTTTTAACACAGACAAAACTAAGTTCAAGTCCCAAGGGTCCAAGGGAGGTTTGACTGGCGGATTAAGCCGCATCACCCCTTGCATAAAACCCGGACTAAAGAATGTGTAGCAAGCGGTCTTTGAAATAAGACTGATAAAGCTGAGACTTGCCTTTAATAGTACTCATGGCCAATTTAATTTCTACTCCTAATTGTAGAAAGGCAAGAATTCTGCCTATGATATATCTATGAGGGTGCCAACCCTTGGATTCACACCAGGAAACATAAGCCTTCCAGACCCTATAATATATAGCTCTGAAAGCTGGCTTCCTTGCATTAATCAGGTAACTAACCCGGAAAGCCTACATTTCTTCAGAACGTGGGTTTCAATAGCCAAGCCGTTAAATTTAGAGACCGTATGGTAGGATGGAATATCGGTCCCTGTGAGAGCAGATCTGGTCGTAGTGGGAGGGACCATGGACCCTCCACTGCCATCTTTACGATTTCTGCATACCATGACCTCTTGGCCATGCTGGTGCTACCAGAATTACCGGCTTTCTTTCCAGCTTGATCCTGCAAAGAGGTCGAGGCAGCAACTGAATAGGGGGAAATGCATAGATCAGTGAGAACTGATCCCACGGGGTCACCAACGCATCCATTCTGCATGCGAGTGGATCCCTTGTTCTGGCCACAATTTGACTAACTTCATGTTGAACCTGGATGCTAGAAGATCTACGTCCGGAGTCCACCATCTTTGGCAAACAACCCGAAATATGTCAGGGTGAAGAGACCATTCCCCTGGGAATAACTTCTGGCGACTCAAGTAGTCCGTCTGCCAATTCTCTACTCCCGGAATGAAGACTGCCAATAGGCATGGAACATTCCTTTCTGCCCAAGTTACAATATGGTTCACCTCTCTCTGCGCTGAGAAACTCTTGGTGCCCCCTTGGTGATTGATATAGGCCACAGCTGGAGCATTGTTGGATTGGACAGGACAATCCCGTAACCTGGAAGTCCAGGCCTTCAGAGCCAGACGCACTGCCCGAATCTCTAGGATATTGATAGGCAAGGTTCTTTCGGCTCTTGACCACTGTCCCTGGACTGTTGTCTTTTCTACTACTACTCCCCAGCCTGAAATGCTGGCATCTGTCGTTACCACTTTCCAGATAACTGGTCTGA
The DNA here is from genome assembly GCF_042186555.1 of Aquarana catesbeiana. NCBI lineage: Eukaryota > Metazoa > Chordata > Amphibia > Anura > Ranidae > Aquarana > Aquarana catesbeiana. Next base: position 402,832,025 of record NC_133328.1, on the reverse strand, counting down.
AGGATTTTCCTTTTAGCAGATTCTGGGTTAGTAACCACCAAGTGAGGCTTTGGGACACTCTTGGGGAGAGCCGCATTGGCAAGTCTAAAGCGTGAATTGTTTTGTTCCAAGTAGACAGGATACTGTTTTGCAACAGTCTTGAATGGAACTGGGCATAGGGAACCGCTTCGAATGAAGCCACCATGGTTCCTAGCAACCTCATGCAAAGGCGAATGGAGGGATCGCCTTTTGACCTGACCATCCGCACCAGCTCTCTTATGAAGTTGATCTTAGCCTGAGGCAAGAACACCTTTTCAGGGTATGCATCCCTGATGTCGATAGTTCTCCTCCTAGAAGGATAGAAACTACTGACCTGATCGTCTCCATGCGAAAGAAGCGGATCTTCAGGAACTGATTTAGATTTTTTTAGATCTAGAATGGGACTGACATCTCAATTTGGTTTTGGTACCATAAAAAGATTTAAATAAAACCCCAAACCTTGCTCTTTTGTGGAGATCTGTATGATCACCCGTTGAGATATTGATCGGTCTAGTGCCTAAAACAGAGATTATCTTTTCTCTGGATCTTTGGGAACGCTTGACCTCAGGAAACGAGATGGTGGAAAGTCCTGAAATTCCAGCTTGTACCCCAGCGTTACCGTGGAGATGACCAAACTGTCCTGAATTTCCTCTTGCCAGACTTCTGAAAACTGCAGAAGTCTTCCCCCCACCCTGGTGAGGGGGGTTGCCTCTTCATGATGAGGCTTTAGGATTCTGCTTTGCAGGTTTCCGGCCCCAGGACTTCTTTTGAGTCTGGGCCCGAGCCTGAGGTTTTCCCCTAGAGTCTGTTGGTGGAGGCCGTTGTCACTGCCTAGAGGCGGAAGCCCCTGGTGCAGGGGAAAGAGCCCGTTTAAATGAAGGGCGTTTATACTTTCTTTTGATTGGCAAAAGAGTTCTTTTACCACTAGAAATTGTTGTTTATATATTTGTCCAAATCTTCCCCAAATAGCCGCTCCCCATGAAAAGGGAACCCAGTTAGAAGGTTTTTACATGGTCTTTCGGCTGACCAATTTTTTAACGACAGGATTCTACGCATATGTACTAGCATAAGCGTAAGGCGGGACGCCTGGTGAATTGAATCTTAATGGCATCTATGGCAAAGCATAATGCTTTTGGTAGTTTTGCCAATTCCTGGGCTTGTTGTGCAGGAACCTCCTTAAGGGCCTGTTTAAATTGGTTCTTAGGGATTGACAGAAGCCTATTGCAGCGACTGCAGGCTGAGTAACGGCACCTGCCAAGGAAAAAGTAGATTTTAACAGGAATTCCAACCTTTTATCTGTTGGATCCTTAAGCATTTGTGCATTGTCTACTGGACAAGTTAGGCTTTTATTCACGCTGGAAATCGCAGCGTCAACTGCTGGTACTTTCCATTTCTTGGTGAATTTCTCCTCCATGGGATAGAGAACTGAAGATTTCTTTGGAGGGAGAAAATGCTTATCTGGGTGTTCCCATTCAGAAAAAATAAGCTGTTCTAGTAATGCATGCACAGGAAACGCATGCAAAGACTGTGAGGGTTTTAAGGAACCCAAGAAAGAAACCGAGCTTTCAGGAGACTCCGTTAGGGGTAGCATGAAAGTAGAACGAACCATCTCCATAAGAGATTGTATCAGCAATTTCTCAGATTGAGAGGCTGAAAAGGTTCACCTACCGTTGTTTCCTCAGCAGAGGAATCATCGGTTTGTCTTTCCTCCTGATCGCCTGAGGGTAACACCTCATCCTGTGCCCACTGTTCCCCTTGCAAAGGGTCTGAAGTGGAGGAGGGGGATCTAGCATGCTTCCTATCCATTTGAATGGAGGATGTGATTAAAGCCGCTAATCTTCCTTCTAGACCTTGCAGGGTGGAGGAAAGGACATCTTCAGTCACGTATACAGGGGCTGAGATGTAAGAAGCAGTTACACCATGAACTTGTTACAATAGCTCACTGGCTTGCCATAATTGGTCATTCAGGCGAGGATGCGACTCGAGATCCTAGCGCCTGGGGGTGAAACCTATGGCCAAAAACCTACGTTTTTGGCCTATGGCAGGCATAGTCCTAAGCACAAAAACAGAGGCACTATACAATTGCACTTAATCGCTGAACATAGTCATGACAGTAAAGCCACTATTAAGTTCAGCCTAGTGCTAGGAAAAAAAGTGTCCTTCCTGTATCAAAAAATGCCAGTTGCAACCCTCACGTGCCCCACAGCTCCTGTGTCCCTGTGTGCAGACTGCTGGTTTCCTCCTCGTCAGCCGAGGAAAGACTGTCTCAGCTGTGTTTTTATTATCATTTCCTGCCATGCGTCCTCGTGGACGTTACATGGCGATGCGCTTAGGCCCCACCCCCTCTGAAGACCCGCTCCCCTGTATTTTTTTATTTCAAATATTCCCGACAGACCCAACACGAGGGGGGGGGGGGAGGCAGAGCCCTGGTACAACAGTAACAGCAACAATAGCAGTAACAGTAACCACGGGACCTCCGCACCCCCCCGCGGCGGGGGGTAGTAATGTAAGGAGGGTACGCCGCTGATGTTCTCCTAACCCTCTGGTCCCTTCAGGGGGGAAAAAAGAAAGCATTTTGGGAGTTTTTTTTACCTGAGAAAATCCTCCTGTACAAACTGCTGTGGCCACACAGAGACTGACTGAGCTTTACAGTGAAGACAACAGATTAAAGTATGTGCATAGACTCCCTCTAGTGGAGAATTAAGGCTTGACAACATTTTTTCCCTTAAAGAAGAAAGCATAGGTGGACTTTTTAGTTCCTGTTTCTTCCCTTACCTTATCCCCACAGCAGGATTTGCTGAATTAATAGACAATCCAACCTTCACCCATCACGGCGGGCTGCGTTTAGCAAACTTCAAGGTCCGGGTCCCTTAATAATGGGGTTCCACTCCCTTGGACCCATAAAAGCACCCCACCAGGAAAGCTTTAGGTAATGTAGCATGACCTAAGCCCTGAGTCCCAGGGTCCAGCCCCACAAAGAGAGGCGTTACAGTCAAAACCTCGTGCTTTGGATATGAGGCCCAGGTACCATCCACTTTGGCTTCAGTGGCACTTTGAATGGATCTGGCCTATGGAGGCTATTTAAATCCAGCATGCATCCCTCCTGGAGCTCCTCAGAGCACATCTTCACTCGTGACCAACACCTTAGACACTGGAGAAAAAACTGATGTGCTCCTGGAAGGAGAAAGGGTTATATAAGGAGTCAACATCCTGGATTGGGTATACCAGTGTCCATCACCTGAAGGTGGCCTATTAGGTTATTACTTAAGGCTCTGTGTCCCATGATGTACGATAAAGAAAAAGGTATTTAGCAGTTTTTATTTACTGAAACTATTGCATTTCCATATTCTGTGTATTGTGGGAAACCAGGTATTGTGAATGCAGGCTCCTGGGTTTAGTAACACTTTGAGCTTAAGAAGGAGCCAGGCAAAAAAAATTGGCAGCCAAACAGTGACTGCAGATAATCAGCTGCAGTTAACTGTTGAAGTATTCTCACAGCCATGGGCACCAGCTGCCAGATTTCAATAGCCGTCAGGGGCTGTTTAACGTAGATGGAACATTCTGTTAGATTCTTCTGTTCAGCCAATAAGCTAATCGGAAGAAATCTATGCGTGTATGGCCAGCTTTATTCTGTAGGAATTACCCAATCTAGAGAAACCACTGTGTGAAATATCTCAGTGTGTGAGAGCCCTGAGTTTCTGTAAGCCTCATTTATCTGTTTTGAGCTCTGCAGCTTTAAAGTCCTAGTAATATTTGTATGGGAAGTATTTGGGCTCCCTGCCCCAACTCAGCCCCTTAATATGTGAGAAAATTGGAGGGGTCAGGTAGTGCAAATCTGATAGCTTGGGTCACAGTGTATGTATGTATCTGTAAGACTGTGTGCATTTATCAGTGTGTGTAAACACATACAGTATATGCATTTGGAAGAGTGTACAGTATATGTATGTATGTTGTGCAGATTCTCTCATTCAGATCCATTTTCTGGTGCTTGACACTTATCTCCACCACTTTCTTCCATGCTTCCATTAACTTAACCCTGCATTATGCCTGATGTATCTACTCATAAACCTTAAATGTGTCCAATTTGTTATTTTTATACTACATTTGTACTAGTTAAAAACATCTGTGTTTACTTGAAGACTAGATTTTCCATTATTTTAATAGACCCAAAAAAAAGTATATCATAGTCCCCGATGCAAGGCATGTGCTCTGCTTACCAATGAAGAGGTACAGGTGATGATTACAGATAGACATGGCTAATATCTGAATTACTGTAACCTGAATAGCTTTCCTGGTGGTCACCTGAGGCCCCTACATGCACATCATTGATATATAGATGTGTAATGCTCATTGTTTCCACCTTCAGTAACAAAATACGCACCTGGATGTTTATATTCTTCACTTTTATGATGATAGCAGCAGTGCAGACATGCTTGTCTGCGTACTACTAGGTAGTATCTTTCCAGTACCTCTTTTCAGCTTACTTCTTGTGAATAGGCGTTCTTGAGAGAGAACAATTTGTTCAGTATCCTTCACAGTGGGATGAGGAAAGCAGTGTTCAATATTGTTTTATAGCTAATTTATGGGATTACCGAGTTTTTCATACCGGGATTGCTTTTAATGCAAGGTTGTACTTCCCTTAATAACCAGTAAGGTAGATGTAATTATTTTGCTCTTGTTGTAAAATGAAAACAAACATCTGATTGGTATGATTATACATCATATTGAATCATCTCTGTAGATTTTATCTTTTAAATGTCTTTTTTTTTTTTTATAGCTGATGCTATTAACAATGCTGCAGGATATGGTTTCAATGGGCTGGATGAGAAAGGCAATCCCAAGTGGGATTTAATATATAATCTCAACATATGGAACATTGAGGTGAGCTTAAAAGAGAAGTATGGGAATCAAGCTTGTTTTAGATTTTTACTTACCTAGGTGGATGCAGCATCGGTCCGTAGCTGTAGCTTTCCCCCGGCGCCTCTGCACTGAGAATCAAGCGATCAAATACCTCTCGGTTCTCACAGCTCCCTGAGCAGAGAGCTGCTTACTGTCATTCACAGCTCTCTGCTCTGCTCACTGGAACACTGGGCTGTGGAGGGGGCGGAGCAGCCACCTCAGGTGTCAGTCCAGGCACCTGGTGGATCGCGATTTCCATTGTTGTGATGACGCGGCGCCTGGACAAATTTATGTGCCGTCAGCAAAGAGCGGACTTCAGCCCGCTCTCTGCTGAAAACTGATCACAGGAGTGCAAAATGAACTGCACTCCTGTGATGCACAGGAGAGGTACAGCCAAACGAGCTTTGGCTGGACTTCTCCTTTTAATGGACAAGTCAAATATTGATGACAATTAATATAACACGTCCCCCCCCCCCCCCCCTCCCCCAACAATGCTGCCCTAGGCACTGAAGCAGCCCAGTTTTGGTAAAAAAATTATTTATAATTTGTATACAAGGGCAGTCCCCTGCCATACCATGCTACCGTAGGCACTGGCGCTAAGTTTCATGATGGTAAATACAGCCCTATCTGGATCTGGATTCATTTTACAGAAATAATTCCATTTATAGATATTTTATATATAGTTATGTCAGTAATGTCACGCTCTCCACCTCGCCCAATCAGTGAACGCTTTCCATTCATTCAGGAATATCAAAGCATTCTCTGAATGGCGGCCATGCTGAACAGCCAACCTCCTATGTTCAGACTGCAGCGGGCCAGCTGCTCGGTGTGGGACCTGGAAGCAAGTGGAGATCACTGGAGTAGTGGTGATAACTACAGTGTTTTCCAGCTTCCAGGGGCATCATCTAGGTATGGTAAATGCAGTTCCACTTTAAGCATGGAGTTTGAGTATACCAGGTTATGCTGCAAGCACAAGCTTGCAAACAGAAAAAAAAATCTCCTGCACCAGCAATGGTGGACCACAGAGCTTCAGCTACTCCAATGTTGGTAGAACTTTGCTGCCCCTAAGGGCTGTGGAAATCCAGAAGTCACACTAGAAATCAAAAACAGAGGGCATATCAGCCTTGTGCATTACCTTTTATGATAGCTTTATTATGATGATAAAACAGATGTATACTCACAAATGGCATCAACTATCAAGCACATCAGTATCCACAGTGTCCTGAAAGACCTGGTCAACTGAGCGACTCCCAAACACAAGAAGACCCTTAAAATGTCTGACAGGTGTTGAGGGGGCGTCCCCTCTTTCTCAAGAGCACAAGGTTGCTTTAGTTTTATTCTGTGGCCTCTGTGCTGCATCTGCACAGCTGTCCAATTACTTCTACAAAATAGGAAACCCTGAACTGTAGTTTTTTGAACACCTAATTCTTCTGAGAGAGTCAGAATTGGCTGCCGCCATGCTGTCTAGCTATGGGGTGGTAATACAGGTACTGGTTGGGGGATCAGTGATGTGGAAGTGTTGGTCACTGCACTGTTGTAACTTGCATGGACTTCTGCACATAGTGGTGACAGACACTTCCCTGCTGCTGTGCATTAGTTGTATTTGTAATCACATTCAGTTTCCACCATTGACAAAGTCTTACAATTCACAGATAATTAATATATTTAATTGGGCATCAAACGTAAATAAAATCATGAATCTGGTTTACATGCACTTTAAGCAACCCCCCTCCTCCAGTGTGACAGCTCTTGGGCCTTGAGGATATGTCTCTTGGACACAAAGTTCTGCAGTGTGGGATGAAAGTTCATCTTGAAGTGATGGTTAACAATACAGGTTTACTTTAACACCCCCCCCCCTTTTTTTTTTTCTAGCATTCATCTGTATCATTTAAAGTGTTCAAGGTATTACATGGTGATTTATAGTGATTTCTTTTAGAACAGCAATACTGACTTTAAAAGTGTGCCCATTTTTCCAGCGCTTCAAAACACTTCCTTTTCTAGTACTTTAAATGTTTAGCATGGTTATTGCAGCAAGAACACTAAGTTGTATGGCCTAGATGTCAAAGATAACAGATATGTTGGAAATTAAATAAATTATGTAAATGTGTATTCTACCTTAGGGCGTTGTTGAATGGTGAAAACCGTGCTTCATATATTTTTAAATTAAATTGATATTCTGATTCTTTTCTGATTTCCTTTTTTTTGCAGATGGCTTCAAGTTTTAAAATGTACGTAGACAACTGGAATATCCAGACAGCAGCTTGGTTAAAAAGGTAATGCAAACATAAGTAAAATAGACAGTAAACTGTATAGACTAAAAGCCTAATAGAAGTCAGGGTCTCCAGCTGTATTGCTCATGTGCTTGATCAGCTGATCATTATTGTGAAAGTTCACCCCCAGAATTATATGAAAACTTAACCAAAATATCACATGTACCTTCATACATACAAAGCACCATGTGGGACTTCTGTCCATGGTCTGGTTGTTCTGCAATCAGCATTGGAAGCTGGCAGACTTTTACCAGTGACACGTTGCATTAAGGCCCCCCATGCTTTCTATATCTTGTGATTTTAAAAGCTTGACGGTGTAGAACTTCTATGTGCCCTGATGCTGTAAAAGCAGTGGATAGCTTGAGGTAGGGGCTGAGAAATGCCATAAGTTGCATGTTGTTGCTGATAAATAGCCAGCAGTTTCCAAAGCCAATTGTTGGGCAACAAGTGTGCAGATAGAAGTCAAACACGGTGCTAGGCATTTATCAAGGTATATGCGTTATATGGCTGTTTAATGCTCTGGGGTGAACCTCCACGTCAAGATTCGGGTACCGGGTATCTTATAAGGTATATAAAGAATTTTTAATACAGTATTCTCAAACAGAAATTAGTTACAACAGTTACATCTTTCCTCTGATCTGTTAGCAGCTTCCAGTTAAATACAAAAGAGCTTTACTGATGACTCAGTGTTTGAATCATTGATGCAGTTATGAAACCTGTTGTTTTCTATTCTAACTGCAATGTACTTCATTATTCTTAAAGTGGAACTCAACCCTCCTATCCTTTTCCGCCAAAATAGCTGCCCATGTGATCGGTTATGACACCCGCCATTTGATGGTTTAACAGTTTGGTTGAGGACACAAGCAAATGTGACAGTTAGCAATCCTGTCATTTAAGGAATGTAACTGTTTTTATTTAAACAGTTCAGTTCAGTTTTATGATTTACTGTTCAGGGGCTTTGGGCCTCAACACAATGGCAGCCTCCGGCAAGAAGAAATGGGAGTGATGCTGGAGGCAGTTTACAGCACACACCAATTGTGGTAGCATAATTATTAAAGTGAAACTTTAGTCAGAAAATTAAGCCCTACTAGATCACTTTAGGCTGGCCCCTTTTGTAGGTATAGCTATGTAAAACACAAAAAAAAGTCCATATACTGTTTAACCGCTTCCGGACCAGCCGCCGCAGTTATACTGCAGCAGGTTGGCTCCCCTGCAGGAAACCACGTAGCTGGGGTCCAGATAGCAGGCGCATAGCAGGCACGCGCCACTGCACAGCTGGGGTGCCAATGCTCGTGGCTGACGGCCATGAGCGATCGTGAGCAGGAGACACAGAACAGGGACGAGTGAGTATAAACACACACTTTCCTGTTCTGTTCTGACAGGAGTGGCAGATAGTGTGTTCCTATTAGCTACGAACCAGGATCTGTCACTTCCTGTAGTTAGTCCCTCCCCCTTCAGTTAGAATCACCTTGCAGGGAACACAGTTAACCACTTCACCACCCCCTAGTGTTAACCCCTTCACTGCCAGTGACATTTTTACAGTAATCCATGCATTTTTAATTATACTGATCGCTGCATTAATGCCAATGGTTCCAAAAAGTGTCAAAATTGTCCGATGTGTCCGCTATAATGTCGCAGTCACAATAAAAATCGCAGATCGCCGCCATTACTAGTAAAAAAACAAAACAAAATAAAAATGCTATAAATCTATACCCTATTTTTTAGACGCTATAACTTTTGCGCAAACCAATCAATATACGCATATTGTGATTTTTTTTTTTTTTAAACCAAAAATATGTAGAAGAATACATATCGGCCTAAACTGAGAAAAAAAATAGCCTTTTTCAAAAAAAAAATGGGGATATTTATTATAGCAAAAAGTACAAAATACTGTGTTTTTTTTCAAAATTGTCCCTCTTTTTTTGTTTATAGCGCAAAAAAATAACTCAATCCCACTTTAATGTGGGATGTATGTTCCTTGCTATTTTTTTAAGTTGTTGAGTAAAGTTCCACGTTAACGGTTTAAAAAAACAGTTACAGTACATTCCTGGAATGCCGAGATTGCTAACTGTCACATTTGCTTGTGTCCTCCACCAAACTGTCAAACCATCAAATGGCTGGTGACCTAACTGATCACATGGCCAGCACCATGGCGGTTGCAGATCAAACATGAGCAATTTCCCTGGCTGTAAAGGATAGGAGGGCCTAATTCTGCTTTAAGGCTGTCAGCAGATCGCCTCTACAAATTTGGCAGTGCCTAAAAATAGAGAGCAACTGAGCATGCGCAGAGCAGGATGATACAGTATATTACTGGATTTTAACCACTTAAAGTGGTTAAGCCACTATAATCTATTCATCCCCTCTGTTATACAGTATCTCACAAAAGTGAGTACACCCCTCACATTTTTGTAAATATTTTATTCTATCTTTTCATGTGACAACACTGAAGAAATGACACTTTGTTACAATGTAAAGTAGTGAGTGTACAGTTTGTATAACAGTGTACATTTGCTGCCCCCTCAAAATTACTCAACACACAGCCATTAATGTCTAAACCGCTGGCAACAAAAGTGAGTACACCCCTAAGTGAAAATGTCCAAATTGGACCCAATTAACCAATTTACCTCCCCGGTGTCATGTGGCTCATTGGTGTTACAAGGTCTCAGGTGTGAATGGGGAGCAGGTGTGTTAAATTTGGTGTTATTGCTCTCACTTTCTCATACTGGTCACTGGAAGTTAAACATGGCACCTCATGGCAAAGAACTCTCTGAGGATCTGAAAAAAAGAATTGTTGCTCTACATAAATATGGCCTAGGCTATAAGAAGATTGCCAAGACCATGAAACTGAGCTGCAGCATGGTGGCCAAGACCATACAGCGGTTTAACAGGACAGGTTCCACTCAGAACAGGCCTCGCCATGGTCGACCAAAGAAGTTGAGTGCATGTGCTCAGCATCATATCCAGAGGTTGTCTTTAGGAAATAGACGTATGAGTGCTGCCAGCAGTGCTGCAGAGGTTAAAAGGGTGGAGGTCAGCCTGTCAGTGCTCAGACCATAAGCCGCACACTGCATCAAATTGGTCTGCATGGCTGTCAATCCAGAAGGAAGCCACTTCTAAAGATGATAACAAGAGAGCCTGCAAACAGTTTGCTGAAGACAAGCAGACTAAAGACATGGATTACTGGAACCATGTCCTGTGGTCTGATGAGACCAAGATATGTCAGATTATATCAAGTGTGTGTGGCAGCAACCAGATGAGGAGTAGTGTGTCTTGCTTACAGTCAAGCATGATGGTGGGAGTGTCATGGTCTGGGGCTGCATGAGTACTGCCGGAACTTGGGAGCTACAGTTCATTGAGGGAACTATGAATGCCAACATGTACTGTGACATACTGAAGCAGAGCATGATCCCCTCCCTTCAGACACTGGGCCGCAGGGCAGTATTCCAACATGATAACGACCCCAAAACACACCTCCAAGACCTCCACTGCCTTGCTAAAGAAGCTGAGGGTAAAGGAGATGGACTGGCCAAGCATGTCTCCAAACCTAAACCCTATTGAGCATCTATGGGGCATCCTCAAACGTAAGGTGGAGGAGCACAAGATCTCTAACATCCACCAGCTCTGTGATGTCATCATGGACGAGTGGAAGAGGACTCCAGTATCAACCTGTGAAGCTCTGGTGAACTCCATGCCCAAGAAGGTTAAGGCAGTGCTGGAAAATAATGTTGGCCACACAAAATATTGACACTTTTGGCCCAATTTGGACATTTTCACTTAGGGGTGTACTCACTTTTGTTGTCAGTGGTTTAGACATTAATGGCTGTGTGTTGAGTTATTTTGAGGGGACAGCAAATTTACACTGTTATACAAGCTGTACACTCACTACTTTACATTGTAGCAAAGTGTCAATTCTTCAGTGTTGTCACATGAAAAGATATAATAAAATATTTACAAAAATGTGAGGGGTGTACTCACTTTTGAGAGATACTGTATAACATAATGTGTCCCAGTGTCTGATCTATATAAAAAAAATGCCAATTTGTACCTATCTCAGAGTGTCTCCTGACGCCAGTGTTAATTTTGTAGACTAAAACATTTTCGTCTACTAAATTAATACTATTTTAGTCTACTAAAATATGACTAAAACTAAGACAATTGAGACGACTAAAATACGATTAAAACTAAAATAGCATTTTAGTCAAAAGAGTATGACTAAAACTAAATTGAAATTTGACGTCAAAATTAACACTGGTCTGTAGTGCATGTTCAAACCTTAATGCCATAAATAGTAACATATTAGATTTTTCACTCCAGGAGTATATGAGATTGGAAATTGTAGAGAAATGCCCAAAGTATGCAGTACAGATTAACTACACCCATTCAATTTTAAATGACTAAAATGAGTTTTAGTCGACTAAAATGTACTGGAGATTTTAGTCGACTAAAATGTACTGGAGATTTTAGTCGACTAAAATGTACTGGAGATTTTAGTCGACTAAAATGTACTGGAGATTTTAGTCGACTAAAATGTAGGGAGATTTTAGTCGACTAAAATGTAGGGAGATTTTAGTTGACTAAATACGACTAAAACAATTGCAGAAGACTAAAATAGGACTGGTTCACACCTATGCAGGTTGCAGTTTGCATATTCCAGGTGCATTTTCGTTTTTCAATATGCATTTTTAAACCATTAAAGTCTATGGAACCAAAAACCAGAAAAAGTCTCTGGCCCTTTCCATAAAATGCACAGATGTGATCTACATCCATAGGAAACCATGTTAAATGGACTGTAGAGTGTTTCTGCAAAACTTAAAACGCACTAAAAAGTGCATAGGTGTGAACCAGGCTAAAACTAAATTGAAGTTTGCTGCCACAATTAACACTGCCCGGCACGCACATGACTCCTCGGCTCTCTCCTCTCCCTGGCTCACAGCTATAGCGGGAGGGGCCGAGAACTCCTGCTGACCTCAGCTGGGGAGGAGAGAGGAGAGAGCCGAGCAGTCACGTGAGCACCAGGAGATGGTCTGATATAAGGTACAAATTGGCATCTTTTTTTATATAGATCAGACACTGGGAAACATATTGTTATATAACAGAGGGGATGGGGTGAATAGATTATATTTTTTATAGCAGTAGGAGGGGGGGGCGGGCAGTGTCTCAAGCTGACAGGCAGGGAGGGAGGGGGGAGAGGACAGAGCAGGGCTGCGGATGACGGAGGCACATAAACTGACCACGGTGTCAGGGCTCAGCAGCCATGATGAACTGTGGTCAGTTTACAGGGGGGAGGGCAGAACCAGGCAGGATCAGACAGGTATTTTAGGCTATACAGGGGGGCAAATTACACAGCACAAGCACTGTATAACATGCTTTAAGGGAACAGGATTTTTTATTTTTTTTGGGTAACAAACGCTTTAACACCAAGTCACATACCTGTACGTCATGTTGGCTTTAAGTGGTTGTACCTGGATCAATGCCTGCAGCTACAGGCATCATCCCGGTATTTTGTTTTAAAGCCGGCAGATGGCTTTCTTGTAAAAGCTATCTGAGCCGCTGGATTGCTTTTACAAGTGGTGGGAGGCGTCTTGGTGACGAGCCTGAAATGAAAGCTGGCAATTCCGCCGGAAGGTCCCTGATGACCTCTGTGGTACAGGAAATAGGAAGCAAAGTCACTTCCAGTATCCTGGGTGTAAACCGCACCATTTTTAAATGGGCAAAGGATCTGAACACACTGATCTTGGTGTGATCAGATACTTTTGGGAAGAGGAAAGGTCTGGGGTTGAATGGACCCCAGATCTCCCCATAAAGAGTAATGCCGCGTACACACGGTCGGACTTTTCAGCTACAAAAGTCCGACAGCCTGTCCGACAGACTTTCGATGGACTTTCGACGGACTTGCGGCGGACTTTCTAACGAACAGACTTGCCTACACACGATCACACAAAAGTCCGTCGAATTCTTACGTGATGACGTACACCGGACTAAAATAAGGAAGTTGATAGCCAGTAGCCAATAGCTGCCCTAGCGTGGGTTTTTGTCCGTCAGACTAGCATACAGACGAGCGGATTTTTCGACCGGACTCGAGTCCGTCGGAAAGATTTGAAGCATGTTTCAAATCTAAAGTCCGTCGGATTTGAGGCTGAAAAAGTCAGTTGAAAGTCCGGAGAAGCCCACACACGATCGGATTACCAGCCAGCTTTAGTCCGTCAGCGTCCGTTGGACTTTTGTAGACGAAAAGTCCGACCGTGTGTACGCGGCATAACTGTCACATGCCTATTGCTGCGTCCTCTGTCCTAGCCTCAAATCACACACAGGGTGGTACAGGTTTTGCTTAAGAATATCCCTGTATTTAGCACCATCCATCCATCTTTCCCTCAACTCCGACCAGTTTCCCAGTCCCGACTGCTGAAAAACATCGCCACAGCATGATGCTGCCACCACCATGTTTCACTGTGGGGAATGGTGTTCTTTGGGTGATGTGATGTGTTGGGTTTGCGCCACACATAGCATTTTCTTTGATGGCAAAAAAGTTCAATTTTAGTCTCATCAGACCAGAGCACCTTCCTCCATACATTTTGGGAGTCTCCCACGTGCCTTTTCGCAAACTCAAAATGTGCCATTTTGTTTTTTGCTGAAAGTAATGGCTTTCTTCTGGCCATTCTGCCATAAAGCCCAACTCTATGGAGCGTACAGCTTATCGATGTCCTATGTACAGATACTCCAGTCTCTGCTGAACTCTGCAGCTCCTCCAGGGTTACCTTAGGTCTCTGTGCTGCCTCTTTGATTAATGCCCTCCTTGCCCGGTCTGTGAGTTTTGGTGTGCGGCTGTCTCTTGGCAGGTTTGCTGTTGTGCCATGTTCTTTCCATTTGGTTATGTTAAATTTGATGGTGCTCCTAGGGATCATCGAAGATTTGGATATTTTTTTATAACCTAACCCTGACTTGTACTTCTCAACAACATTGTCCCTTACTTGTTTGGAGAGTTCCTTGGTCTTCATGGCCATGTTTGGTTAGTGGTGCCTCGTGCTTAGGTATTGCAGCCTCTGGGGCCTTTCAAAAAGGTGTGTATATGTAATGACAGGTCATGTGACACTTAGATTGCACACAGGTGGACATCATTTCACTAATTATGTGACTTCTGAAGGTAATAGGTTGCACCAGAGCTTTTTGTGGGCTTCATAACAAAGGGGGTAAATACATACGCACATGCCAATTATCCGTTTTTTTATTTCTGAAAAATAGTTTTATGTATATATTTTTCTAATTTTACTTCCCCAACTTAGACTGTTGTGTTCTGATCCATCACATATAATTCAGATTAAAAAACATTGAAATATTGTCTGTAATGTAACAAAATAGGTAAGCCAAGGGGGTGACTACTTTTGCAAGGCACTGTATTATGACCAGCGGCTGTGTCAATGCAGCTGCTGCGTCATAATAGACTTCAGTGGTCTGCCTGGATGTTAAATCGCAGCATAAAATTACCCATTCACCCTATGTGGGCACCCTCTCTCCTGTGAATGAGAACTTACTGAATTGCAGCAGAAAGAAAACCCATATCTTACCCTGTCAGATAAGGCTGTGCTGTGTGGCAGAGCTGTGTAAATCCTAGGACGGAATGTTTTTTCCAGTACGAATGTGTAACATTTTATCGTAACCTGGTTATTGTGTTTTTACAGAGTCTGTTATGACCGAGCTCCAAAGTATCGCACAGGTTTAACATTTCTCCTCTCTGCACTGTGGCATGGAGTTTATCCTGGATACTATTTCACCTTCATTACTGGTATTCCTGTGATGCTGGCTGCAAGAGCAGTGAGTATTAGGCTGCAAATGATAAAAATGTTAGCAGTAAGAAAATGTCAATACACACAGGTGAGCGGTTGCATTTACAGGTGGGGTGCTGCATCCACAGCTTCACACCTGCTGCCTCCTTCAGCTCTGATGAGTGTTACTGCATGTAGGACAGCACTCCTTTCCCTCTGTGATGGATGGAAGTAAGGCTGAAACAACTAATTGATTAATCGGCAACTAATCGATTATGAAATTAATCGATTACTATTTTCATAATCGATTAATCGCCCAGTAACATAATGGAGTTAAAAAAAAACTAAAATGAGCCCTTTATAGTACAAAAAGAGCAAATCGCTACTGTAAATATTACTTTCATAGGTCTACGGTGAAAAAAATGAACCCCTTACAGTAGTGATTATCTGCTTTTTTTGTACTATAAAAGGGCTCATTTTATTTTTTTTCAACCCCCATCATGTTACTAAACGTCTTAGGCCTGGTTCACATCTATGTGTTTTTTGGTGCTTTTTGCAGAAACGCACTACAGTTCATTTACATGGTTCCCTCTAGGACAGTGGTCATCAACCCTGTCCTCAGGGCACATTCACATCTATGCTTTTTTCACCTGCTGCATATTTGAAAAGGGTCAGGGACTTTTTTTAACGCAAAACGGATCAAAAGCAAACTGTATAGGTGTGTACAGAGCCTTATTTCCAAATTTTCCCTTTTTCTGATTTGACCCCACTAACGATTAGAAAATTGAACAAACTTTCTTAAAATGAATTTTTTTTTTTGAAGGAAGACATTGTTTTTTAAATAAAAAATGTTGATCTCTGAGTCTGATGATATTAACCAGATTCACCCTTTAATAGTATATACAATATATCTCTTTCCTAATAGTATATAGTACAGTATATCTTCTCTAATAGTATATACAGTATATCTCTTCTGTCTGTTATTCTCAGAGTGGATTAGATATTTTGCTCCCTAACCATATAGTTGGTCATTTATATTTACCACTGCCTATAGATATTTAAGAATAAATTGCCTTTTTTTAACTTTACATAACTAAATTGTACACCACACTTTTAAGGTTATTAACCGATTAATCAAAACAATAATCGGCCAACTAATCGATTATGAAAATAATCGTTAGTTGCAGCCCTAGATGGAAGCTCTCATGCACAGTGCAAAACACTTCACTGGACACAATCCATGTAAGCCTTAAAGTGTTTTATACTGTTAGATTCAAGCTGAACCTCACTGGTCATAATGCTAGATGTAGTAAAAGACATAAAGTTGCTTTAGTTTAGATGGCCGCTGTTGAGCTGCGTTCATAGGCTTGATTCTCCACCATAGCTGGGTTAATAGGTAACTCTACCAGACTGAACAGCTAGCCAATCTGTCCTCATTTGATATACACATGAATAGATTCAATATATTCAGATATTTATTTTAGCTATGCTATAATTTGATGAAAATTACTATTAAAGCGGTATTAAACCCAAGAACAAATATTTATTAGATTGCAGCTTACCGATTCTTAGATGTGGTGACTGCATTCGTTTTTTTGTTTTTTTTAAGCATATCTTTCCTTTATCTTCCCCCGGTAAGTCTGTTAATTTTCATCTTTAACAGACTTATTTCTATTAAGGTTGGCCTGATACTTAAACATTTTTGAATTCCACCCCACATCATTCAACTGTGGTTACTTGCAGGCATTTAGCACTGTTAACCAAAGTTGGGCACCCACTGTGAGTTTTTTTTTTCATTTACTCAAGCAGTGGGCTGAACTGAGAAAAAAACTCAAATTCCTGCATCCACCCAAGCAATGTGGTTGCAGGGATCTCTCCTGCTGTGCTATTGTATTCTGACAGCTGGGATCTCCCCCCATTCCATCAGAATACACTGATCAGAGCTGCAGCAGCTGATCGAATGCTGGTTTTACAGCAGGATTGTTTGACAGAATCCAGTCTAATAATCGCCTTTCTGTTGGGCAGAGACACACGGATCAAAATTTGTCTGGTTGTTGCTTATTGAATGAATTGTGCTCCATGTGTACCCAGTTTTAGTAACATTATAGACCAGGCATAACTAAATGGCAAACTGCCAATGTCCTTTTTGGACTGCCACTTAGGAACCGTTCTGCCTAGAGCTGCCACCGATGTCACTGTCATTTATATTCTCACAGAGCCAGCAGTGGGAGGTGGGACAGCTCTGGATGTAGGGCAGGGGCTGCCCGAGTTATCAAGCAGGTGATTGGTTGCTAGGATGCTGGGCGGTCCTAGCAGCCAATCACCAGCTTGCAGCTCCCACCCTCTAGCCAAACATGCTGTGCCTCCTGTCCTCCCTGTCTGTGTAAGATAGGACAGGAAGAGGGGGGTGGAGGACATTATTGCGATTGCTGAAAACTGCATTGGAGGGGCTCAGGACAATTAAGGGGCAAGCTCAGGACAGTTGGGGAAGGTTCAGGATAGTAATGAGGGCTTGAGTACATTAATGGGATCACTGAGGACAGTAATGGGGGGCTGAGTACATTAATGAGGGGCTGAGGACATTGATGGAGTCGCTAAGAACATTGATGAGGTCACGGAGAACTCTGTAGTGAAGGAAGAGAGCTAAGGACTGTAGTGGGGGGAAGCTGAGGACTGTCATTTGAGGGGAGGCTGAGGAAAGTAGTGTAAGGGGGGCTAAGGACAGTACTCTGAAGAGAGGATTATGTGAAGGGGAGTGACTGTAATGTGAGGGGGGACTGAGGATGCTAATGTAAGAACAGGATTGTGATATGAGCCTTGATTCAGATCCGTGCATGCACGTCTGCACACACATGTCGCGGTAGGGCAGCCCATTTATTTTTTTGGGCTGCCCTACAAGCGAGAAAAGCAGGGAAAGAAGTCCCAACCCCCCCCCTTTTTTTTTTTCTTTCATCGTACCGCATTAAGCTGCATGGTGCTGCATGACACTATGGTTTGGATACACATAAATGTGCTGTATGTGCCGATGTGTGGGGGTTCCATTAAGAATTAATGGCCCTTCCATGCATCTGCCAAAGTGCTACGTATATGTCTGTGGGTCGGGAACGCATGCGATTTCACACATGTTCCTCAGCCACAGAAATGTGAACCTAGCCTAAGAAAAGGTGGGGGGATTCAGACGTTTTTACTGACTGGACCTCCATGAATTTGAATTCAATACTCCTGTTATAAACCAAGAAATGGTTGGTTCACTTTAAGGCAACCTAGACTTTTGTTGTTTCTTTGTGTCTGTTGCACACCACAACAAACAGGAACAGAAGCAGTTCTGCCTTTTTCTAATGTGATACAATCAGTGCTTATTACTGGAAGGCATGCTCTACCACATTAACATTCTTGAGATAAACTATTTTGTGCACATTCTAGACAGAGATCACTGACTAAACCTGTTCAAAGCAGTTCTTTTGGGTTTGGAAAAACAGTATTGTCCTACAGGGAAAAGCATTAAACTTCATATAAACTGTGTTCACATTTCAGGTAAGAAATAATTTCCGTCAGTACTTCATTACTTCGAAAGTGCGTAAACTTGGGTATGACATCATCACATGGATTGTGACCCAGCTGGCCATCTCCTACACTTGTGCCCCTTTTTTCTTCCTGGCTGTGGAGCCTAGCCTTAAAATGTACAAGTATGTATCCATGTTAATACGCTGGTATTGTTTAGTGCAGAATGACTTATCTCTTTGTGTAAAACTTTTAATTATCATTAAGTAGAGGTGATATGCATGAGTACATTTACATTTCATCAGTTTGTTTTTATTGGAAGTTGTGGTCTGGCTTCTTTTTTTGCTAAACTCTATACTGGTACAACAGATGGGAGGCCTAAAAGAAATGTTCTGATATGTCACACAGGTAGACATTTTGCTTTCTCTGTCTAATAACAGTTCAGCCTTCCTTCCCAATACAATTCCACCATTGAATCCATACAGATATAGTGACCTGCCTACAAACATGATTACAATGGTGTGGACAGACTAAAGCCTGGTACACACTATAGTTTTTTTTTTCTTTTTTGTTAAACCCAGCCATTAATGGGCTACCAGCTCTGATCTAATGCAGATCGGATGCTGGTTTTCTAGTATGCCTGTTTTGACAGAAGCCGATCGTGAGACCGGCATCTGTCAAACAGGGATCTGTACACATGGCCTGAAAGTTAGCCTGTTCCTTCAGTTTTCAGCCTGTGTTTACCTGGCATAAGGTTCAGGATACACAAGCATAAAGACATAAGGGGACATTTATCAATTCTGTTGCACAGGCTGACAATACTAGGCAGGAGCAGTGAGACAGATTTATTATAATTCGACAGCTGCATTCATAAATCACCCTTCAACTGCTCTAAATATTTGCCCTGCAACAGAATAAAACTTGCTCCAACCACTTAATTGTGCATCTTTTTGAGTGAAAATTTGTCTCATCTTCAGTTGTAAATCTGTCGCAGACCTGTGCTAAATTGTCTTATTTGCTGCCCAGTAGGGATGAGCTTCGAGTTCGAGTCGAACTCATGTTCGACTCGAACATTGGCTGTTCGCAAGTTCACCGAACAGCGAACAATTTGGGGTGTTCGCGGCAAATTCGAATGCCGCGGAACACCCTTTAAAAGTCTATGGGAGAAATCAAAAGTGCTAATTTTAAAGGCTAATATGCAAGTTATTGTCATAAAAAGTGTTTGGGGACCTGGGTCCTGCCCCAGGGGACATGGATCAATGCAAAAAAAAGTTTTAAAAACGGCCGTTTTTTCAGGAGCAGTGATTTTAATAATACTTAAAGTCAATCAATAAAAGTGTAATATCCCTTTAAATTTCGTACCTGGGGGGTGTCTATAGTGTGCCTGTAAAGGGGCGCATGTTTCCTGTGTTTAGAACAGTCTGACAGCAAAATGACATTTTGAAGGAAAAAACTCATTTAAAACTACCCGCGGCTATTGCATTGCCGACAATACACATAGAAGTTCATTGATAAAAACGGCATGGGAATTCCCCAAAGGGGAACCCCGAACCAAAATTAAAAAAAAAAAATGACGTGGGGGTCCCCCTAAATTCCATACCAGGCCCTTCAGGTCTGGTATGGATATTAAGGGGAACCCCGGCCAAAATTAAAAAAAAAAAAATGACGTGGGGTTCCCCCTAAATTCCATACCAGACCCTTCAGGTCTGGTATGGATTTTAAGGGGAACCCCGCGCCAAAAAAAAAAAAAAAACGGCGTGGGGTCCCCCCAAAAATCCATACCAGACCCTTATCCGAGCACGCAACCTGGCAGGCCGCAGGAAAAGAGGGGGGGACGAGAGTGCGGCCCCCCCTCCCTCCTGAACCGTACCAGGCCACATGCCCTCAACATTGGGAGGGTGCTTTGGGGTAGCCCCCCAAAACACCTTGTCCCCATGTTGATGAGGACAAGGGCCTCATCCCCACAACCCTGGCCGGTGGTTGTGGGGGTCTGCGGGCGGGGGGCTTATCGGAATCTGGAAGCCCCCTTTAACAAGGTGACCCCCAGATCCCGCCCCCCCCCCCTGTGTGAAATGGTAAGGGGGTACATAAGTACCCCTACCATTTCACGAAAAAAGTGTCAAAAATGTTAAAAATGACAAGAGACAGTTTTTGACAATTCCTTTATTTAAATGCTTCTTCTTTCTTCTATCTTGCTTCATCTTCTGGTTCTTCTGGCTCTTCTGGTTCTTCTGGTTCTTCCTCCGGCGTTCTCGTCCAGCATCTCCTCCGCGGCGTCTTCTGTCTTCTTCTCCTCGGGCCGCTCCGCACCCATGGCATGGGGGGGAGGCTCCCGCTCTTCTCTTCTTCTCTTCTTCTTTTCTTCTTTTCTTCTTTTCTTCTCTTCTTCTCTTCTTCTTCATTTTCTTCTCCGGGCCGCTCCGCAATCCATGCTGACATGGAGGGAGGCTCCCGCTGTGTGACGGCGCTCCTCGTCTGACAGTTCTTAAATAACGGGGGGGGCGGGGCCACCCGGTGACCCCGCCCCCCTCTGACGCACGGTGACTTGACGGGACTTCCCTGTGACGTCACGGGGAATGCCACAGGGAAGTCCCGTCAAGTCACCGTGCGTCAGAGGGGGGCGGGGTCACCGGGTGGCCCCGCCCCCCCGTTATTTAAGAACTGTCAGACGAGGAGCGCCGTCACACAGCGGGAGCCTCCCTCCATGTCAGCATGGATTGCGGAGCGGCCCGGAGAAGAAAATGAAGAAGAAGAGAAGAAGAGAAGAAGAGAAGAAAAGAAGAAAAGAAGAAGAGAAGAAGAGAAGAGCGGGAGCCTCCCCCCCATGCCATGGGTGCGGAGCGGCCCGAGGAGAAGAAGACAGAAGACGCCGCGGAGGAGATGCTGGACGAGAACGCCGGAGGAAGAACCAGAAGAACCAGAAGAGCCAGAAGAACCAGAAGATGAAGCAAGATAGAAGAAAGAAGAAGCATTTAAATAAAGGAATTGTCAAAAACTGTCTCTTGTCATTTTTAACATTTTTGACACTTTTTTCGTGAAATGGTAGGGGTACTTATGTACCCCCTTACCATTTCACACAGGGGGGGGGCCGGGATCTGGGGGTCACCTTGTTAAAGGGGGCTTCCAGATTCCGATAAGCCCCCCGCCCGCAGACCCCCACAACCACCGGCCAGGGTTGTGGGGATGAGGCCCTTGTCCTCATCAACATGGGGACAAGGTGTTTTGGGGGGCTACCCCAAAGCACCCTCCCAATGTTGAGGGCATGTGGCCTGGTACGGTTCAGGAGGGAGGGGGGGCCGCACTCTTGTCCCCCCCTCTTTTCCTGCGGCCTGCCAGGTTGCGTGCTCGGATAAGGGTCTGGTATGGATTTTTGGGGGGACCCCACGCCGTTTTTTTTTTTTTTTTTGGCGCGGGGTTCCCCTTAAAATCCATACCAGACCTGAAGGGTCTGGTATGGAATTTAGGGGGAACCCCACGTCATTTTTTTTTTTAAATTTTGGCCGGGGTTCCCCTTAATATCCATACCAGACCTGAAGGGCCTGGTATGGAATTTAGGGGGACCCCCACGTCATTTTTTTTTTTATAATTTTGGTTCCGGGTTCCCCTTTGGGGAATTCCCATGCCGTTTTTATCAATGAACTTCTATGTGTATTGTCGGCAATGCAATAGCCGCGGGTAGTTTTAAATGAGTTTTTTCCTTCAAAATGTCATTTTGCTGTCAGACTGTTCTAAACACAGGAAACATGCGCCCCTTTACAGGCACACTATAGACACCCCCCAGGTACGAAATTTAAAGGGATATTACACTTTTATTGTTTGACTTTAAGCATTATTAAAATCACTGCTCCTGAAAAAACGGCCGTTTTTAAAACTTTTTTTTGCATTGATCCATGTCCCCTGGGGCAGGACCCAGGTCCCCAAACACTTTTTATGACAATAACTTGCATATAAGCCTTGAAAATTAGCACTTTTGATTATTCATGTTCGTGTCCCATAGACTTTAACGGTGTTCGCATGTTCGAACGAACTTTTTTCCTGTTCACATGTTCTGGTGCGAACCGAACAGGGGGGTGTTCGGCTCATCCCTACTGCCCAGGATTACCAGCAAAAGAGTCCCAAAAGCACATTAAAAAACAAGCAGCCCGATTTGTGTTTAATTTTTAGCTAATTTACTTGATCAACACATCTCAATGAGCTCAGCATAGGCTATTGATTCCTGCTAATTGTTACCCAGGTGGAAGAAGTACATTGATCTGTAGCTTCTGACTACATTGACACCTATAAACCCATAAACCCTCTACTTAGAAATGCTTTAAAACAGTCGCTAAGGCTGACCTTACAGGTTAGTGCATTGTGGTGCAATTCATTTTCAGTGGCACCCCAAAGCACTAAAGCTCACCATACACATTACAATCTGGTTATACAACCTCCTTTTTGATATACCAACAACTATGTAGTGCAGGGTCCCTGAATGGATATATATTCATTTGATAGTTTCCGTATGTGCTCATATTACATAGTTTTGGTAAATCTAAGATTGATTGTATGTCAAGATTGTAACATGTATGGTGACTCTAAGGCAATGTATCTGCTTTACAGTCAACACAAGTCACAGTAATACATTACTGTGTATTGTAGTGTACTGATTCAGAAAAAGAAAGGTGTGTGTGTTTGTTTTTTTTTCCATTCTGGTGCATCGACAACCCATTCATTTGATGCCTTAAACTTAGGATAAGTTCGCCTTTTGACAAAAAATAAATGCAAACTTTTTGAAAAAATGTGCATTATATTATTTTTTGTTGCAGGAGCCCGTAAAGCATTGCACCGTTCAAGTCTCCTACAGACTTGCCAATGTATCTGCTTGCTCATACCTCGTACAAGCAAGCTGATACACTCTGACAGGAAGATTCAATGAACTACCACAGAGCTGTGGTAGTTAATTGAGAACTACAAGCTGACAGCCTCTAAGGCTGTCAGGACTTGTAATTTTCTATTCACAGAACACTGTGAATGAGTGATGCGGCCAGGTGGGCGGAGCCCTGCACGGCCACATTAAAAAAAAAAATTGTGATAGCTAGAGGGGGAGAAGTTCCCCTGCTAGCTGTCGAAGCAGAGGAGTGGGGCCAGTCCTTTCATAACATGTTACACCCTGAATATGAGTGTAACATGTTATGAAAGGTGAATTTATCCTTAAACGCAATGCACAATAATGCACAAGATAATGGACATTAAAACAACTGACTAGAACAAATGGGCATGAACGGGGCCTTGCAGACATTAGAAGACATATGCCTAGCCATGGTGACTTGACAGGGAATATGACTGTATGTCTATTAGCTCTCCCCAACATCCCCTGGTCAAGGGGAATGAATTGATCTTCCCAGACAAGCTGAGGCCTGAGCACCCCCCCCCCAGGCCAGGTTGCATCCAGTTCGCATGACAGAGTGTGACCGGCTTTCAATGGAGCCAGTTCACACATTTCCGGGGGCGGCTGTGGAGCGCACTGCGGAAGGGTCCTGTGCGGCTTTGGCTTAGTTTCAGGTCCGAATTCAGGCAAAAATTTGGACCTAATTCGGACCTGTAACGAATGGGGATGCACCGGACCCCTGCTGCGAGCTGCACCACAGATAGTGTAAACCCAGCCTTACTACTATTACTAAGTGGCTGAATTGTGCATTTTCATCTGGCCGCTATCTAATGTCTGTAGGCACCTTGACATTGGGCACGTACTTATTCATCAGATCAGTGTGTAAGACTTCATATAGTCTTATTTTAAAGGCAGTGTAAAATATTGTGATAAAGTGCAAGGTGTTGCAAAATACAGTAACCAATGAGATTTCAAATTTAATTTTGTAGAGTAATTACAAAAAAAAAGACTAAAACTCTGGATTGAATGTGTTTGTACACGTTTTGTTGGTCTTTTTTTACTTTATTGAACTAGCTAGGTAACAAAAAAAAACAGGTGGTGTTCAGAAGGCAATTCTGCACACACTTGAATAGCTGTTTTTTTTTTCTTTCTTTTATTTGTTTCCTTCTATTACATGGTAAATCTAAAGGTTGTGCAATTGGTCTAAAGGTTGTGCAGATTGCATAGTGTATGGCCAGACTTAAGCCATGTCCACTCATTACAATAAAAATGTTCAGGTCATCTCATAAAAAGAAATTTTGTGAAATTAAACAATTTATTTTTCTTTTTGCCTAGGTCATTATATTTTTACTTCCATATTGCTGTTGTTATTGTGCTTATTATTCTGCCCAACAAGCCATCAAAAGACAGACAGCGATATTACTCTAAAAAGTCTCCTTTATCCACAACCAATCATTTGGAAGAAAAGGAACCCTTCAAGCACATGAACAATAACGCCAGATGAATGACAGATGGACAATGGACTTTATACACAATACGTGTTTGCTCACACCAAAGACTGGGAATACTGGACAGCCCAGTATCCCAGTGTCAGATCTTTTTTTATTTTTTTTATTTTTGTTATTTTAGTTTTTTTGTATTTAAGGGACTTAAACTTTCCAAATTTTAATACTAAACATTTCAGTTATGTTAATGGTGTCCTAGTGTAAGCTAACGCTGTAATTCACTATGGACCATCCACTATAACAAAGTTCTTAAAGGTCATCTGCACACTACTGTAATAATGATAAATCTGGCAACATTTCATTTAAAGGGAGGCATAGTTCTATCAATTCTTTATATGTATACTTGTAAAAAGAACAGGTGGATGTAAATAATCTTTTCAATATAGATCAATGTTTATAAAACTGTTTTTGTGTATAATTTACAGTTATTTCGTTATATCTCCACAGGGCCAGGACAAGGGGTGGGCAGGAGGGGTGGCTGCCCTGGGCACTGTGGTATCATGTAAAATTGGGGGGGGGGGTTGGGCATTGCAAGGAGATTGTGGGATGAGGGGATTTGTGTTGGGAGGAGGAAGTTGGGGGCAACAGGGGTAAGAATTGTTCTAGGAAGGGAAATTTGGGTGTGTGTGCTAGGAGTGGTGATTCAGGGGGATCTGTGTTGGGAGGGAGATGGGAGAAGAGGATTTGTGCTAGGAGGGTTGATTTGGAGGGGGGGGGGGGTGCTAGAAGAGGTGCTATGGTAGAGGAGGGAGGGGATTTGTGCTAGAAGGATATATTTTTTTTGGGGGGGGGGGGGTGGCATACCTGCTAGTAGAGATGATTGGAGGTGTTTGTGCTAGGAGGGAGATTTGGAATAGGGGAGATAGAATGTGTACTCGGAGGGGAGATTTGAGGGGTGGAGGATTTGTGCTAGAAGGAGTGATTTTTGTTGGGGAGTGCATTTGCGCTGCAGGGATTTGGGGGATGGAGGGGGAAGAGATGTTCGTTGGGGGGGAGGGATTTATGCTTAGGGGGGTAATCATACAGATTAATGCCCAACGTTTTTTGGAGGGGGGGATTTTTGCTGACACATAATGCTCATACTTCTCGGGGGGGGGTCCATATTAGCCTCCTAATTTACAGTGCTAAACAATGGCTGTGTTTTATTGCTTCTTCCTCTCACAGCATAAGCCTCCGTGTAGTTGATATTTCAACACGTGGTTAAAAGAGTAATTGTTGCAGATAATCTACAAATCGCTACATTAAATTTAATAACAATTTTTAAGTGCAAGCATGTAAAAATAAGAAAAGCTCATCAAAATTACTTTAGGGTAAACCTTGCAATAATAAATCAGCTAGGCTGTACAAGGTCATACAGTTTATAAATGGTGGCCCGATAATTGTAAAAAGCTACACATAATCTTCACCCCACTGGTGGTCATATGACTAAAGCTTAGGCGTCGATCATGTGGCCTTTGCTAAAAGCAAAGATCACTGTACAGTCAGAGCCACTCAGTGAAAGAAATGCACCTACAGGCAGACCAGTTTCTTACATTGATTAGCTGATTGTTAGATTTAGAGCACACCAGCCAAATTAATAACCTTGTTGGGAGGAGTGCAAAATATGTCAGTATATATGTGTTGCCAAGAGATAAAAACTTGCTGGGCAAGTGATTGCTGTGTGCAGGGGTGATGCCAGAGAAGCAAGGCGTGTCATAAGTTCCAGGTATCCACAGATTGTTCATATTTGAATAATGACTTTGTTTCTCCCAAGAGGGTCCAGCGCTGGAAATAACTGGCAGTGCCTTAACCACTTGACCTCCTGAAAATTTACCCCCCTTCTTGACCATGCCATTTTTTGCAATATGGCACTGCGTAATTTTAACTGACAATTGCGCAGTCGTGCAACCCTGTACCCAAATACAATTTATTTTCTTATTTTCCCACAAATAGAGCTTTCTTTTGGTGGTATTTGATCTTCTCTATGTTTATTTTTTATTTTTTGCGCTATAAATAACCACCAACAATTTTGAAAAAAAAAACATATTTTTTACTTTCGGCTTTAAAACGCATCCAATAAAGAATAAAAAAAACAAATTTCTTCATAAATTTAGGCCAATATGTATTCTGCTGCATATTTTTGGTTAAAAAAAATCCCAATAAGCGTATATTGATTGGTCAAAAGTTGTAGCAAATTATGAGATATTATTAGTTATTTTTTTACTAGTAATGGCAGCGATCAGCGTCTTATGGCACTCCGATATTGTGGCGGACAAATCGGGCACCTGACACTTTTTGGCATTTTTTTGGGAACCAGTGACACTAATACAGTGATCAGTGCTAAGAATATGCACTGTCACTGTACTAATGACACTGGCTGGGAAGGGGTTAACATCAGGGGCGATCAAATGGTTAACTGTGTGCCTAGCTAATGTTTCAGTGTAGTGTGGGAGGTACTTTTACTAGTGAAAGGCATGGATCGGTGTTCCTGCTTTACAGAAACACAGGATCTGCCTTTTTTTACATAGCAGACTGGCGTTCTGTCTGTGTACCAAACGATCAGCAGGTGCCGGCGGACATTGGGTCCGCGGGACCCGCTGATCAGCTCCCACTGTGTAAGATCACAGCAGGAGCGAGCTGCCAGCATCACGCACTCGCGCCCGACGCCGGAGGTTCAGGATCATGTGTATATATGTATGTATATATATATATATATATATATATATATATATATATGTGTGATCCTGCGCAGCGCGGCTGCCCTGTAGCAGTAAATATACTATGGGGCATTCGGCAAAGGGTTAAAGTGGCTGTAAAATCTTTCAAATACCCAGTCAAGTGACTGGCCTCAGGTGATACACAGAGATTAAACCAATCCTTTTACATAAGTTGTACCTATTTATCTGTAGTCTTCTCTTCTCTACATATCTTCAAAGTCATGTGTTTATAAAGCTCGTCTGAGCTGTCAGAAAAACAGGAGGGAGCTGAAATTACACACTTCAGAGTTCAGTGAGGAGAGCTCTGTGAGTTGATTGGAGGAAAGGGACAACCCCTCCTTCACACAGGAACAAATCTGAGGCTGTCAATCAGCTGGAGCTCCTCACCTGTCACCTTTTTTCTCTTGGTGTCAGGAAAATGTTTCAAAAGCGATTCATGCTGATAGCAGAGAAAGAAAGCTGCAGTAAGAAATGACACTTAGTGCTCTTAACTGAGACAAGCAGACACTAAAGAGGGATATGCTTTGTTTATATTTCATGTCTGAGGTTAATAACCACCTTAATAGCAAAATATGCATGCTTTGGGTTCCCAGTTATGCAGGTTTATGGGACAGTTTTGAATATTCGGCCAGTCAGATTAGGCCTGCAAATTCAAAAATCTTCTGTCATCTAGATATAGTACTGAGTACTCAGTTAGGTAAATAATCCTTACTGAGCTGAAGCCAATTGGAAATTGCAGTCTCTAAAGCTGTCCTATAACCTGGCTCTTTAAATATATATTCCTTAATGTGTAACTAAACTTTTTTTAGTTTTGGACAAACTAGAGCGAGAAGAGAAAATCTGTCAAGTTTTTATTGCTCTCTGTGCCCCCTTTGGGGAGATGCACTGTCTACATCTGTCATGTTTACTAT
Source organism: Aquarana catesbeiana (assembly GCF_042186555.1). Classification (NCBI taxonomy): domain Eukaryota; kingdom Metazoa; phylum Chordata; class Amphibia; order Anura; family Ranidae; genus Aquarana; species Aquarana catesbeiana. The sequence goes on along the minus strand of NC_133328.1, from coordinate 402,803,598 downwards.
TACAATATCATTTAAAGTAAAAGAAAATTCCAAATTTTGGATTGTCCCCAGAACAGTAATAGAGGAGAAATTTTACAATGGGGACACTAGTTCCGGTCACACTGGTGACAAGAAGCAATTTTACTCACTTTTGAAGGATTTCCTCTCTCTCTTCCCTGTTTTGGCTGTGGGACAGGAGGTGAAGGGAAATCTCCCCAATTGGACACTCCCCAATGGGGCTATAACTAGGTTTCCACCGTTACCGATACTAGTATGCTCCTTACTTGTACTTGCACCAGAGAGGGACCGGAGGAGGATGCAGGGGACAGTCAGGAACGATCGGTGTGGCAGTGGAGGGAGTTACAATCACCAATCTCCCTGTGCGGCTTTCAATAAAGCATCTGTGACAGACCTACGGACAGAGACTTTTGGAGAGGACTGAATGCAAGCCTCTTGCCGACCGATTATGGGCCCTGTATTTTAAGGGAACAATTTGCAAGGTGAATTAGAAATCCAGTCTGATCTTTACTAATCGGACTCAATCTTGTATATATGTATATATTGTATGTTGTCTCATTTTGTTGTGGACTCTTTGCTGTGATCATTTGGGATGTGTATCTCTATGGAGGAAGGGGGGATTCCTCCAGCAGCCCCCTGCTGATAAGACTGTTTACTGAGGATAAGTTTGAACACACCTGACCTGTGTGTCCATTGTCATTGGACAGTTCAACCCGCCCTGTGTTCCAAGGGTGGGGGGGAAGAGTCTGAGTTATTTTAACTGTTGTGTCCATGTGTAATAATAAATGAGTTTGTTGTTTGCCACTCCAAGACTGGTGTTGTCTGGTTCTTGGGGGTTCCTATAGCCAGATCCATTGGACTCGTGTTCCAGGACTTAGGAAGTGGTATACTGACGGAAGCACTCAAGCGGAGTGTGGGGCGTTCCGTCACATTGGTGGCAAGCAGTGGGACGCTTCCTGCAATCTGGGACATCCAAACCTCCACCTGGATCCAAGATCAGGATAGCAGACTTCGGTCACCCCAGCGGCGATATGGACCTGGCATCAGAGTTCTCTGGGCTGCTGCGGATTGTCCTTTCAGCATACATCAGGACTGTGTGTGAGGATGAATACCTGGAGCTCAGGCAGCAAATTTGGGTGGAGCTCTGGATTGGAGCCCTCCAGCTCACTGGTATAAAACAGTTCAAATGCTTTCCAACCCAAGAGCAATGGGCCAGTGACCAACGGGCATTGCGGATGGCATTCCTGGGAGAGCAGCCCCAGGAGCAATGGATGACTGAGTTGGACAGGCTGGTCCAGCAGGAGGTAGAGCTGGACAATCATTATCGGGCTCTGCAATGGCACACAGAGCAGGGATATTTAGGGGAGACAACAGAATGCTCTCCAGAAGGATATGACTTTGGAGGTCCTGGATTGCTGCGGGAGAGCCTTACAGATCGTTTTGTGTTTGGCAATGAAGGGGAACCTACCCTTGAGGACCTGCAAGAATATAGAGAGGCTTTGCTCGGTCTTGCAGGGGTCTCAGAGCTTAAACCTGATCTGGACCATTTGCCAGTATCTGGAAAGGGCATACAGGAAACTGCTAGAATGCATTCAGCAGCATGCCAGAGAATCGGCAGTGGAAACTCCATAGACTGCCATCTCCAAAGCTGAAGTGCTGACAACAGGCCAGAGCTCTGCTAGCCTCTGCCCAACTGCAACAGCAGCTTCAGCCTCCCGGAGAGAAGAGGCAATGGGCCTTTCTCCCACAATACTGACAGAGACATGGGATTTTCTGCCAGCAGCATCAGTGGCATCACCAGAACATCTGTAGCTGAAGCGCTGACAACTGGACAGAGGGTCCAAGACCTCTAACCTACACCTGCAGCGGTTCCGGAGGCCCAAGTTGAGAAAGAGATGGTCCCTTCGCAGCAGCAGGTGACACCCCAAAATGATGCCACCAACCCAGCAGGAGAGCTGGCACCAGGGCCAGACATCATTGAGTTATGCCCAACACCAGTTATAGAAATTGGGGATTTGATAGACTGTTCTGCTGAAGAACAACCTGGTGAGCCTCCAGCAGAAGAGCTGGTATTAGGACCAAACTTCACTGGGCTCTGCCCAGCACCAACAGCAGCATCGGTGGAGTTACCAGAGACTTCCCCACCTGAAGCGATGGCCACCGGACAGAGGGTCCAAGACCTCTGCCCCACACCTGTGGCAGTTCTGGAGGCCCAGGGTGAGGAGGTGGTGGTCACTCCCGAGCAGCAGATCAGGACCCAAGGAGAGAATGCAATCTGCACCTCACAACTGCAGCTTGAGCTGATATCAGTGGATGGGACTGTGGTCTCCACTCACAGCAACCCAGCAGAAGGGCTGGCAACAGAGCAGGGTGCTGCTAGTCTCTGTCCTCACCTAACAGAAGAGGGAGTTTCTGTGGTAGTGGAGGGGACTTTGGTCTTCACTGACACAACCCCAAAAATTGGTGTGGCACTGGGACATGCTTTGCAAGCACTGGCTGATTTTCAACTACCCAAAGTGGATGGGACTTCAGTCTCCACTTGTATACCCTAGGGATGCTGGGCGGTCGGCCCAGATCCCCAACAGCATGATGGAGTGAGCCCAGTCACCCTGTCTTTTCTCCAGTGGCTGAAAGGACTCCAGGGAGAAGGGCCAGTCCAGGCCTGTCCCCAGTGGCGGGCATGTTCTCTGAGAGAGGCAGAGGTTGGCTGGGTGAGTAATGCTTTGTTTGGAACAATTTGTTTGGGCTACTGTGTGGGTACAGGCATTAGAGGACTGGAACTATGGACTAACTTCGGAGTCAACCCGTCTGAGGTCTCCTCCTGTGTTAGTCTCCTGCCAAAAGTGGAGAAATGTGACAGACCTAGCCGGGACAGAGGTTTTTGGAGAGGACTGAATGCAAGCCGCTTGGTGACCGATTATTGGCCCTGGATTTTAAGGGAACAATTTGCGATGTCAGCACGTCTGGGGTCTCCTCCTGTGTTAGTCTCCTGACGAAAGGGGAGAAATGTGACAGACCTAGCTGGGACAGAGGCTTTTGGAGAGGACTGAATGCAAGCCTCTTGCCGACCAATTATTGGCCCTGGATTTTAAGGGAACAATTTTCAAGGTGAATTAGAAATCCAGTCTGATCTGTACTAATCAGACTCAATCTTGTATATATGTATATATTGTATGTTGTCTCATTTTGTTGTGGACTCTTTGCTGTGATCATTTGGGATGTGTATCTCTATGGAGGGAGGGGGGATTCCTCCAGCAGCCCCCTGCTGATAAGACTGTTTACTGAGGATAAGTTTGAACACACCTGACCTGTGTGTCCATTGTCATTGGACAGTTTAACCCGCCCTGTGTTCCAAGGGTGGGGGGGAAGAGTCGGAGTTATTTTATCTGTTGTGTTCATGTATGATAATAAATGAGTTTGTTGTTTGCCACTCCAAGACTGGTGTTGTCTGGTTCTTGGGGGTTCCTATAGCCAGATCCATTAGACTCGTGTTCCAGGACTTAGGAAGCGGTATACTGACGGAAGCACTCAAGCGGAGTGTGGGACGTTCCGTCACAGCATCTGACAGCCGCTTCTCCTCCTCTCCCTCCCGTGGCTTTCCGATGCTTTATTGAAAGCCACGCAGGGAGATTGGTGATTGTAACTCCTCCCACTGCTGCACTGATCATTCCTGATTGTCCCCTGTGTCCTCCTCTGGTCCCTCTCTGTGTCCTCCATATGCTCCTCCGGTCCTCCCTGTGTCCTCCTCTGTGTCTTCCTCTGTGTGCTCATCGGGTCCCCCCATGTCCTCCTGCGGTCCCCCTCTGTGCTCCTCCGCCCCTCCCGTCCCAGATCTTTCAGGATGGAGAGCGGAGGAATATATGTCATTTACCGACTCCTTCCTTTTCTGAATGGACAGAGTCAATGGCTCTGTCCATTCATAATCGAGCATTGTAAACTGTGTTGACGATGCTACAGTTTATGAATGGAGAAGAGCCTCTGTCTCCTGTCCATTCATCTTCAGTGCAGCTGAGGCTGCAGAGAAAGTTACTGGGGAATCTCTATTCCCCCCAACCCAACCCCCCGCCCCGACATCTCACCAAAGCCCCCCCCCCCTCCCCAGCAGGGTTGATTAAAAAAACAAGAAAAAAGGGAAACATTGTAATAAATCAATATTTAAAAGTGAAATTGTAAAAATAATAAAAAAAAAATAAAAAAAAAAAACCACTGACACTCCCCCCCACACACACACAAAAAAAGGAAGCATTGTAAAAAAAAAAAATTGTAAAAAGTAGTAAAAAAAATTGTCTAAAAATATAAAATTGTAAAAAAATAAATAAAAAAAACTGTGGACACATTCCACGCCTCATCGGTGACACCTATCAGTGGCCATCAGTGCTGCATATTAGTGCCACTGTCGCTTGACATTTAAAAAAAGTATCGGTGCAACCCTAGCTATAACCCTCTATTACTTTATCTAAAATAAAAAAAAGGTTTTCCTATTAGTTCTACTTTAATCGTACATTACAGAACATGGGATGCTACTCAGAAACCCATGGTTTCTACTGCCACCTTCAGTTGAATTAGACAATGGCAAGCAAAGCTGTGGGGGACAACCAAGTATAACCCCTCCCACCCTCAGTATGAATACATTTTTTGCTTAAGAGAAGAGTCAACGCTTTCTCTAAAATGTTTTCCTTTTCCTTTCTAAAGGTACTTCAGTTGCTGCAGAGCCACTGGGGCTACTATTTGCAATTTTCAGAGAATGGAATCTGTGTCTGGCTCTCACCGAGGCATTTGGCACTACTCCCTGAGAAACCCTTAGGGGGTATACCCACCAGAGGGGCTAAGACTCTATATGGGGCTTGTCCCCAACACCTTGCCTATCTGCCTGGAGGGTAGTTGCAGCAGTGAATAAGGGCTGTTGCACTTCAAAGGGGAGCTGCTCCAATCCCTTAAGAGTTTGTCAATGGAGCATAGGCTGCAACACATTCAGTCGCAGACGAGTGGTGGGAGAAGATTGCTTGTGGTTTAAGTTTGGTACTATTTTTGATGTTTTCACGGGCACCCCTACTGAGCCTGCACTGCCGCCTTCTAAGTCAGGCATACTATATATGCTTGCACCATATTGTGATAGGCATGCTAACCTGGCTCATTGTCTGTCTTCCTGTCTTTAGTAAGGATCACAATCAACATAAATCCTTCCTGCCCTGCATTGTATTGTGAGTATCCTTATGGGATACCATGATGTATCAAAGGAACAAGGGGGATCGCCCTGCAGACTTTTATATGACTAACAGCGTAGGGGGAATCTGCAAAGTCTCCTCCCCTGAAGGTCTTGATGATGTAAGTCTGGACCACTACCCCCAGCTGCTACCCTTTTCGGGGGTCTCCTTAAAGTGGATGTAAACCCGAATTTTTTTTTTTTACATTTAGGCTTGTAACTTGTACAGTATAGGATTTCATATCATCTGTGCCCAGTCTTGCCACGAAGAGTTAATCCAGCTCTGAGCAATCCTCTTATCTTTTTTCAGTGGGATAAAAATGGACAGACAGAGAAATACCAGTCAGTTCTCTCCCCCCCCCTGCTGTGAGTGACAGGTGATTTACATATCTCATGCAGGAGCCTTAGAGAGGCATTATGTGTAATTCCCACCCCCCCTCCTTTTTTTCTCCAGCTCTCCCAGGATTGGCTGTTTCACACCTTAGCATGATTGGGCATGCTGAGTCATGTGGTGACTTTTCTGGGTTTTGACTGGATGTTAGTGATCATAGCAGAAGTTCAGTGTAAGAAATACACAGGAGAAAATTCATGTTGACAAGGGGAGTGTAGAGGTGGGCAGAGAGTCTACTGACATCACCACTCCACCCACCGAGCTCCGGACAACAGACCCACCCACAGAATCTGCAGTTTTTCAGGTCTCATAACAGACAGAGGGGAGACATTTGACAGGTAGGGATACATGCAGGAGGCATGTATATCCTTATAGATAACCACTATGGCAGTAATTTAGAAAGGATGAGAGTGGGGTTACATTTACTTTCAATGAATCATTTAACTGATGATTTCAATGTATCATTTAACTTTAAATAATTTTTTTGGACCAAGCTGGTCCAAACTATTTAGTTCACTAAAAGCTGCAGTGGCTGTGTATGCTGTAATAAACTGTATTTAGCCTAAGCTATATGCAGTATACAGTACTGTGTTCTGTCAGTGGGGTGAGAACTTCCTGTCCAGCTCCCGAAAAAAAAAAGTCAGACTGAGCTCTGCTCAGCCATTCAGAGGAAACTTTGTATTCGATGAATAAAGACAAAGCTTCCTCTGATTGGCTGAGGTGGCGTTTGTGACAGCATCAGCTTGCCTGTTTGCCTCAATCAAACAGAGGAAGCTTTGTATTCATTCATAGAATACAAAGCTTCCTCTGACTAGCCAAGAAGTGCTCAGTCCAACTCAATTTTGTTCTGGTAGCGGAATGTGAAGTTTTTTTTCACTGCTGGAACACAGCACTGTATACTGTATATAGCTTAAACTACATACAGTTTATACAGTACACACAGCACGTCAACTGTTAGTGAAGTAAATATTTTTTGGGAACCAGCTTGGTCCAAAGAAAGTATTGACAGTTAAATGAAACATGAAGATAAGCTTTAAGGCTAGGTTCACATCTGTGCGGGTGGTTACCACTGCGGGTCCGCACCTGTTCCTGTAGCCGCAAACACCCACACAGAAAAATGCACTGGATGCATGCAGGTGCCATTTATCCTAATCGCATGCACTGGAAATCGCTCCCACACTCGGAGCCAGACTGCACTTGCAGTTCCCATATGGGCTGCGATTTCTAAAATGCTGCAGGTACCTTTTCTCTGCTTTTCAGGAGGCACAGGAGCCCATTCAAATGAATGGGCTGCCTTGCCTAAGCAAAACACGGCTCGCAGAGCCACATATGTGTGAACCTAGCCTAATTTCTTATGGGGTGGCCCACTCCTTTTGTTTGTCAAGGGAGGCATTTTCTAATACCACATCAGAACTTAGTATGGGTCAGCTCTCAGCCTTGCTAGAGTCCTCTGCCTACAGGAGCTGCAAGCAGGCCCCTCTAGCTCACCTCCATAGTTTGTCTCCTATCTTCCCATTCAGATGAGGAAGGTGCTTTGTCAGGTTCTGAGGAGTCAGGGCAGAAAGAGAATCAGATCTAATCAGATCTGCTAAAGAATCTGATCTTAAAACTAAAAAAGTGCGCCTTTAATTTTTTCAGGCTTCCAAGGCCAAGCCTTCAAACCAACCATAAGCCCTGGATCCCCAAAGTAAGATGGCAAGTCTCTCTTAAAATTAGGAGTGTAAAAAATTGAAAAAGTGGGGGACATCTTTTTTTCGGCCATCTGGTCACAGGACATTTCAGATGCTTAAGTTTGAAACCTAGTCTCCAGGGGCTACAAACTAGAATTTCAGTTCCTGCTTCATGTTGTCAAATTTGCCAGGATTTCTGCAAGGATTGGTAGACCACCATGCTGCTCTGGATAAGCTCCTGTCCCAAGACGGCAAAACCATGGTGCTCTGGGATTGAGGTTTCAAGGCATCTATTCCAACCTGTTCTCAGTCCTCAAAGTGAAGAGATGCATCAGCCCAATACTTGACCAAAAGGTTCAAAAGTACTGAATGGAATCTGCCTGGTCAATCATTACTTCCTTCCACCAGAGAGATTTTGTGGCCTGCGTGGACATCAAGGATGCCTACTTACACATTCCCATTTTACCATCACATCAGTGGGTCCTGTGCTTTGCTGTGGGTGTACAACATTCCAATTTCAGGCCCTACCCTTTGGCCTGTCCACTGCACCTGAGGTCTTAAAGGATGCGTTCACCTTTGGGAACATTTTACATGTTCCTCCTGTTTTTAGGAAGCTCCAGATGAGGTCCTGTTGTTTGGTCAAAACGTGTTGAGGCATAATTGTGTCATCATGGCCCATTTCTGCCTACGTCACTTCCGGGGACCGACCCAAGCTGCTTTACATTAACAAGCACTGCATGCTTGGCCGGGAATTTGCGTATGATTGAGCTGTACACACCGGGTGCAAGGTTAATGGGCACCATAAAGTGTGAGTTTAAACCTTTAAACTTTTTGGAAAATAAATTTTACATTGATTGTTTTACGCTATGAGTCCTTCCTCTCTGTGTCCTACCCCCATTTACCACCTTCTGGGGAATTAACATCACAAGGTCCCATATGCATTAACATCATCAAGAGGAATATCCCTCTAAAAGTGCAATTAACCACACTAGAAATAGGTGGTCACACATTTCGGTGAGTGTACATCTATTAGGGGGCACCTTGAGCACGGTCAGTCAAGCACTGGAAAATTCTTCTTAGAGCACGAGCACTTTATCACGGGATTGAATGATTGAATTCAGCTGATTATAAATGGACTATGTTGTAATATATTGAGTATTGACTTAGTGAGCGCGGTGTCCTTTCTTGTATTCATTAACTGTATTACTATTCTACGTACAATTACACTGCAGCTAATTACTACACATCTGAGTGCACATACACACATTTTTGTGTCACCAATTTTTTTCCGTTGGCCCAAAGTTTGTTGTAATTTCATAAAAAAAGGAGTTTTAAGACTTTTGTTGATCAAATGAGAAGTGGTGTAGAGGTGGCCGCCGTGATACATTTTAAATTTGTTTTTTGTCCTTAGGTTAATGGGTCATGAGAATAAACCACTGGCCAGAACTTGCCCAGTACACAATTGGGCTGTCCTGCATCCAGTGTGCTTTCTGAATAGGCGGCATTCAGTGCTGCCGGAGGGTTTGTGACAGATAAAAGAGCGTGTCTGTCCACAGACTCCGTTGACTGGCTGACATTTGTAAAAATGAATCAGTCCTGGATTAGCAGCAGCTATCAAGCCCCAGATGCTGATGTCGCTAAATAAGTGTTATTGGGTTCTCGAATCTCTGCAAGACCGTCTAGGCTGCCTAGCCTCGTGGGTGTTGATTTTATCTTGAAGTAATTTTTTGGTATAGGTTTCATGGGCACAAGGACCAATTTTTCCGCACCTGTTTGTCAGGTGCATCAAATTAAATTTTTTTGCAGCAAGGCCAATTCTTGCTTTCATCAAGATTACCTCTATAGGGTTACGTTGTGAAGGCACCACCAACACCCAAAGCCCAATTTTTCCCTAACTGTTACTTCTATCCAAAGACGTTAAAAAAAAAAGTTAATCTTGGCCTGAGTGTACTATAATTTTGCTCCTTCACATAAGGCTTGCTCACTGTGGTGCAAAACTTTGTTATTCCCAACCTAAGTCTGACAACGAGACACCAGAATTTATCCAAAAAATCTCTAATCTTGTTCCGAGTGCGCTAAATTCTGGACTCATACAAACTGGCTCCCCAAATTGTTGTTTACAAAATAAAGAAAGCTTGCAGGCATAATCAATTTAAAGGTCATTTTTTGTTTATAATTGCCAGTTTTGCTGCAGCAGGTTCTATACACGGCACAGATGCGCCACTTTACAGGAAGACTAAGGGGTCCCCCAGACACTATATGTAAAGGAATTGAAAATTTTTTATTGTTTCACTTCATTTGCATCATTAAAATCACTGCTCCCTAAAAAATGATATTTAAAAAAAAAATGTTTTGCCTTCGTACATGTCCCTCAGGGCAGTACCCGGGCCACCATACCCTTTTTTATGGCCAATAACTTGCATATAAGCCTTCAAAATGGGGACTTTTGATTTTTCAAATTCAGGTCTCAGACTTCAATGGGGTTTGCGGTTCAGGTCCAAACTTTTGCGATGTTCGAGAGTTCTGCCGCAAACCGAACCGGGGGGATGTTCGGCCCATCTCTAGACCTTATGTCTGTACTTGCTAGTGTCAAATTCACCTGAAGGTGGCTGTATAATCTACTGATACCAGAATAAGATCCCGTATTCCGCAACGATGATCTTGTATGCTCCCCGGATGGGGATGGCGAGACTGGATGGTATATATATCTTCCCGATTTCCCCCCCGCAATGGAGGGGGGAGTCCTTCCTCCCCCCCCTTTTTTTTCTCTCTTCACCTGTCTGCTCTTTTCTTCTCTTCTTAACTGCTAATTTTTTCTTACTTATTTTGGGTCGCATGACCCTGGGATCAAAGTGGTCCCTGTTAACCTTTTTACATATAAAACGGTGTTTGCCGTAAAAAAAATGGACATGCCAGATGCAGAACCTCCCTATTCCTCTGCAGCTTGGTGAAACCCCACAAATAGCAGACTTTTATTGTAAGACTGCGTTGACTGTATTATCGAATGCATTTGGGGGAGTTTACCTTTATACATATCAATGGGATTGTCTCTGTATTTCCGCATGCTTGCCCTTTTCAAAAAAAGAATTAAAAAAAAAAAGATCCCGTATTCCAAGAAAACGATTTTACAAGAAAGACAAAAGCAGAGCCTGATTTAGAAGGTAATCTTGAGAATGTGCACAGGCTAGAGATTTTTACTGTGGGAAATAGATAAAAACAGAGGGCACGCTAGCCTAGTGCATTAACCAACGACAATTTTATTAAAGATGAAATATAAAATATAGCTATTCACAAACATACATAGTGAAAGCGCTCATTCAGCCACTGCATGTGGCTACAATTTCCCAGCTTTGCCAAAGCCTCTAACTTGAGGAAACCACCAGAGTCCCTGCTGACTGATGCATTTCGAAGGTATGTCTTTATTCATCAGAGCCCCAGGGCACTAGGCCAGTGTGCTCTCTGTTTTTATCTATTTCCCACAGTGTTCTGAGGACAATCCTAGTCCTAGAGGGCAGCAAGGCTAAAGCTATACCTACTTCAGACAACAGAGTTCTCTTTTGGCTTGAGCTATCACACCTATGCGCAGGAGATTATCGTTGCTGTTAGAGGTTTTTACTGCAAGGACTCTCTCTCCCCTCCCCTCTCTCTCTCTTCTCCCCCCATCCTCTCTCTCTTCCCTCCCTCTCTCTCTCCTCTATCTCCCTCTTCTCCTTTGCTTTCCTCTCTCTTCTCCCTCTCTTTTACTCTCCATTTCTCTCTTCCTTCCTTCTCCTGATGGCTTATTTTCATAATCGAATAGCTGGCCAATTATTGTTTCGGTTATTAACCTTAAAAAAAAGTGTGGTGCATAATTTAGTTAATATGTAAAGTTTTAAAAAAAGGCAATTTATTCTCAAATACATCTCTATGCAGTGGTAAATATAAATAACAACTATATATATATAAGGTTAGGGAGCAAAATCTCTAATCTACTCTGAGAATAACAGACAGAAGAGATATACTGTATATACTATTAGAGGTTGAATTTGGTAAATATCATCAGACTCAGATTAGAGGTTGAATCTGGTAAATATCATCAGACTCAGATCAAATTTTTTTATTTAAAGAAAAAAAAAGTTAGACTGTTTTGTAAACAGATCTGTAATATATTATATGCTGGCCATACAAAAACAATGTCTTCCTTCAAACAAAATGTCATTTAAAGAACACTCGTTCGATTTTCTAATTGTTAGTTGGGTCAAATCGACGATCGTTTTCAACCACGATGATGGGAAAATTTAGAAATAATAGAAAACTTCTCGGTCAAAGGAATTTTCAGACAGTGTATGTGGTTTTCGTTCAGAAATTACATTCATTTTAAAACAGAATGTTAAAAGCATTTGAAAATTTCAAACAACATTCATTCAGTGAATGTACAAAGATTTTTCGTATGAATATTCTCGTCTGAAAATTGATCCGTGTGGCCAGCATAAGGCTTGGTACACACCTATGCAGTTTGCTTTTGATCTGTTTCTGCAGTGCTTTTTGCTGTGCGTTTTGATTTTTGCGCATGTGATTTTTCTGCGATTTGCTTTTTTGCATTCTTTTATGCTTTTTTTTGCCAATTTGTTGTTGGGTGGATTAAAAAACACACATTGCTGCAAAAATGCACTACATGCTTTTTTGCAGCTTCTCCATTAAAGTATATTGAACCAAAAAAGCACCGTTTTGCATTGAAAAAAGTCCTTGACCCTTTCCAAATACGCAGCAGTGGAAAAAAGTACAGATGTGAAAGTATACCATAGGAAACCATGTTGAATGAACTGTAGTGCGTTTCTGCAAAAAGCACCAAAAAAAACGCATGGGTGTGAACCAGGCCTAAGATGTTTATTGGGGTTAAAAAAACTAAAATGAGCCCTTTATAGTACAAAAAGAGCAGATAATCGCTACTGTAAGGGGCTAATTTTTTACTGTGTAATGGCGAAAGTAATAATATACTGTATATTACTTATAGCATATATATAAAATAATAAATATACCCAGACGTAGGATGCATTATAACTAGGAGTCAGACATGAAGATATATGAAGGGGGAAGGGAGATATAAATCTTTTATATTAAAGTAGTACTAAAAGCTGAGACTTTTTTTTTTCATGGATATGATCATTTTAAATATAATGCACAATACTGGTAAAAGTTTACTTTGAAGTGGAGTTCCACCCAAAAGTGGAACTTCCGCTTTAAGCACTCCTCGCCCCCTGACATGCCACATTTTTTTTTGGGGGGGGGGGGCTTTTGGGGGGGGGGCTACCCTTTTTTTCGTGGGACTTCCTGCTTCCTATCTTCAGCCGCCTAGGCGACTCCTCTCACCCTAGGTGGCCCCTCCTTGCCAACAATCTTCTGGGACACATCTCAGGTCCCAGAAGATAGGCTGGCCAATAGGAGAGCGCAGCCTGACTAGTGCATGCGCAGTGCACGTCCAGCCATAAGCTGTCACGGCTGGGTGTTCACAGTTACCATGACGGCGCGGGGGAGAGGAGCTAGCCTCTGGGCGGCTACATCACTGGACTATGGGGCAGGTAAGTGTCGGTTTATTAAAAGTCAGCAGCTATGCTTTTTGTAGCTGCTGCTTTTTAATGAACTAAAAACGGTGGAACTCCGCTTTGAATGTAATTGTAATCCCTTCTATTACCTCCAGTCTATCAGCCTCCACCTTCTCTGGGTTCAGATGCTGATCTTCCCTGAGTCTTTAAAGTCTTGTGGTTTTTTTTTTTTTTTAATTTTTTTTAGTTAAAAACAGCAAACATGTCATACTTACCTGCTCTGTGTAAAGTTTTTGCACAGAGCAGCCCTGATTCTCCTCTTCTAGGGTCCCCCATCGACACTTCTTACATGTCCCATGGGGCATTGCTCCTCTCACATTCACAAGTTCTCTGCACTTACTGACATGTATGGATGGTATGTGTGCTGCACTGTAATACCTGATATGTAAACAAATAATGCATTCTGTATGCAGGCCAACTAATCGTCTGGCCGATTAATCGATTATGAAAATAGTAATCGATTAATGTCATCATCGATTGGTTGTCAATTAATCGATTAGTTGTTTCGGCCCTAATTCTGTACACGCTCAGGGTTTGTCTATCTTTTGAAGTCTTGTAGCACATCCAGGTATGTCTCTCTCTCTCTCTCTCTCTCTCTCTCTCTCTCTCTCCCTCTTTCTCTCTCTCTCTCTCCCCCTTTCTCTCTCTCTTTCTCTCTCTCTATCTCTCTCTTTCTCTCTCTCTTTCTCTCTCTCTATCTCTCTCTTTCTCTCTCTCTCTCTCTCTCTCTCTCTCTCTCTCTCTCTCTCCCCCTCTCTCCCTCTTTCTCTCTCTCTCTCTCTCTCTCTCTCTCTCTCTCTCCCTCCCTCCCTCCCTCCCTCCCCCCCCCTCTCTCTCTCTCTCTCTCTCTCTCTCTCTCCCTCCCTCCCCTCCCCCCCCCCTCTCTCTCTCTCTCTCTCCCCCCCCCTCCTCTCTCTCTCTCTCTCTCTCTCTCTCTCTCTCTCTCTCTCTCTCTCTCTCTCTCTCTCTCCCTCCCTCCTCCCCTCCCTCCCTCTTTCTCTCACTCTCTCTCTTTCTTTCTCTCACTCTCTCTCTTTCTTTCTCTCACTCTCTCTCCCTCTTTCTCTCTCTCCCCCCCCCTCTCTCCCCCCTCCCCCCCTCTCTCCCTCTTTCTCTCCCCTCCCCCCCTCTCTCTCCCCCTCCCCCCCTCTCTCCCTCTTTCTCTCTCTCTCTCTCCCCTCTTTCTCTCTCTCTCCCCCTCTTTCTCTCTCTCTCTCCATCTCCATCCTATCCCCCATTTTCTCTCACTCCCCTCTCCCCCCCCCCCTTTTTCTACCCCCCCCTTTTTCTCTTTCTCCTACTCCCCGTTTTCTCTCACACCCTGTTCTCTCTCTCCTCCCGTTCCCCCCCCCCTTTTTTTGCCATACCTATTTTTCGGCCTTTATGTTCTGTCTCAGGGGGCCCCAGGTCTTCATACACCTAGTCATGCTGACATTTTTTTTACACTGTTTGACTTTTTAAATGTTAAGCTGGCCAGATAACTTGTCAAGGGTATTGTTAATAATAACATAGTATTTATATTGTTTAAAGATTGCTTGGTTTAGTTTGTAATGAGAGTTTCCATCATATTTTTAAATGTCAGTAACAAATGTGCGGTGTCAGTAAATTTTTCCTGTTTTGTCATAAAAAAATAAAATCGGTAGGGGTTGGCAACCCTGCTTCTGCTGGCCAGTACATCACTACAGGACAAAAATGACTTAGCAGCTGGTGGGTGAAACCACAGCACGCAGCAGAGGACGCATTATGCAGCACACCCTGCAGTGTCAGATAACAGAGGAGCTCAATAGAACAAAACTCGAAAATGCTGCTTGCCAGAAAGGCAAATATTAAAGTTAAACTTCGAAGAAGAAAAAATGCCATTGCAGTGGGTCCCCCTTCCCACTGCAAGGGTTACCTGCTCGTTTTGCCTAGGGGATAATAAATAAGGTAATACCCCTTCTTTATTCCTCGCTCCTGCATGCTTCCTTCTCTTTACTGCTATTACAGGGTGCCTTTGTTTTATTTCATTTTTTTCCAAGGTAACAGTCGCTTTAAGACAATTTGTAGTTTTACATACAAAGCAAACAGATGGTAGCTGGAACAAAGCAGACTTAAAACAACTTTGGCACTGCTGTTAATACGTGCCAGGGGATAGATTTATCTGTGGGAATGTTTTGGGCGATAGCAAACATATTATTGCAACTCTTACATGTTCTGTGATCTGTATGTCCAGTGTATATGTTATTGTCTTTTTCATGTTTAATCCATATTCAGCATTACTTTGGAAATGTTTGGGTTATTCAGTTTTTCTTCTTAAACAAACAGATGGAGACATGATAACCCTAAGGAATTACATGATAATCAGTATAATCCCATGATACTGCAGGAGCCAGGCACAACAGACCAACAATTTAATCTAAGAGAAAATTTTATATGGATGTAATGTATAATGGAACAGCTAATGTTTGCCTCTCTGTAATTCCTGATCACCGTTTTTGATTTGTAACATTTAAAACAAGTTTATTGATTTGGTTTGTTTTTCTAGTACTGAGACTAAAAAGATCATACCCCCTTTTTTTCCCCAGACAGAAACGCATTCTAGTTCAGTTTGCTCATACTGTCCCTGGCAGTTCAGGACAGATCACGTGGCTCATAATTGCAAACATGTTCAATTTCCTTGAACATTTTGCAGCTGAAACAGTATACTTAAGCTAGTCATTTGTGTATGTACTCAAACACACTTTCCCTTTCCCTGTCTCTTGTGGATGCTAACAGAATGCATCTTTCAGAAGATGGTACCTCTGAGAAATCGTGGAGACTTTCAGGAACAAACATTTTGAGGAATAACCTAGAACTGCCCCCACTGCAAATCAGAAAGTTAAGAATTAATGACCCATTTCATGCCCTTGCTTCCGTACATTGTTTGGCTGCTCATAATAAAAGCGCACAAACATGGTACACTAGAAAAAATACTAAAACCTGTGGGTATTATAGCTGGTTACATTTTAAAAATCTGTTCGTTTTGTTTCCACCCTGCCAAATATAATTTCAAGACAAAAGAAATTGGTATTTATCTTTATTAGTAGCAGAGGGCTTTTGCCCCCAATCAACTTTACACGCTCTTCCAGCATGTACTACCTCATTCTGCTCCATGTTATACTCTACCACTCTCTGGAGGCATTGCATACCCAGGAAGAGAAGGCAGTGGGCTAGCATCACAGTGCACACACAAATACAGAATTAACATAGAGCATGTACAGACTGTCCGATATGCAAAGTAAATACAGCGATCTCCCCCGCTGAGCTGTTGTGTTATGACAGGGGGATGACCCCCCTGTCAGAACACTCCAATATGCAAATTAAATATAGCAATCTCCCCCGCTGAGCTGTTGTGTTCTGATGGGGGGATGGCCCCCCGCCAGAACACTCCCGAGAGTTGATCGGTTGCTGTGTACCTGACTTAAGTGTCGTTTCTCTCTGGTGCTTCGTTCCTCAGTTATCAGCTCGAGTCACTTCTGAGAAGTTTTCCTGCCATATGAGATAAAATTTGTGCCGGGGAGGAGAGCTCAGCACTGAGCTTGTCTATTCACAACACAATTCTGCTGTTTTTGAAGGGGCGTGTGTTCCTTTCCTACAATCGGCTCTCACACAGTGTCTATTGCTGATTGCAGATCTCTAACTACAGCTCTCCACCCCCTCCTCTGTGATACTGAAAATGCAGAAGGATTTTATCTAAAATCAGCAATTTTGAAGGGGTGTACAAAAGAGAAGACTGCAGATAAAGAAGTAAAACTTACAGTATGTAGGAGGATTTGTTTAATCTTTGTGTATTATTTGAGGCTATTCACTTCACTATCCACTTTAATTTTTGTTTTCACTGGTTGCAAATTTGTTCTGTCAGAATTGGTTTGAAATCAAATTAACATTTTCAGAAGGAGATCATTAATGGATGCCTAGGTAGGCCATTTTCATTAATGATAGGCCCCTTTAGCCCTTTTGCTGCCTAAGCAATTTTTCATTTGCCACACACATGCTTAAATGTTAATTTTGTTCATGAAATTGTTCTCAAAATCTCAAAACATTATATATTTTATGAAAGCAGAGGACCAGATGGTAGTGTCACAAGATATTAATGCAACTGTTTATAACACCTTTATTTTTAGTAAAAAATGCGCTCAAATAGATTTAATGCATGCAAACAATGCAATCTTCAAGTTTTCTGTAAACTATACAAGATGTAATTCAATTGAGGAAATAGATATCAAATATTTCAAGACTTAGGTGATGCTTTAAAACCTATAGGCTAGGTTCCCATCTAAGACAGATGCAGCTCGCAGCAGGGGTCCGATGCGTCCCTGTTCTCTGTTTCAGGGACAAATTTTTGCCTGAAATCAGCCCTGAAACTGAGCCAAAGACGCACAGGATCCCTGTGCAAACCGCTTTACAGCCGCAACGGAGATGTGTGAAGCTGCTCCATAGAGAGCCGGTCACAATCTCTTGACATGCGAATTGGATGCAGGAAAAGCCGCATCCAGTTTGCACTAGTGTGAACCCAGCCTTACAGTTTATCAGTTTAGAGTTCATCGTTCACCATAAATACCGGGCCAATGCTAGCAAAAGAGCCGGCAAAAGAGCAGAAGATAGCGGGGGAGCCCGACAGAAGGCACCGGAGAGCGGGAGAAGAACCGGAGAGCGCGGAGAAGTCGGAAGAGACCCCCCAAGTCAGAAGAAGACCCCCGGAGCTGCCTAATAAATTACTTTAAAAACCTGTCTAGTGTTTTTTTTTTTAATTGACACCTTTTTTCCCCAGGTGAATGGGTAGGGGTACAATGTACCCCATACTCATTCACATAGGGTGGGGGGCCGGGATCTGGGGGCCCCCTTATTAAGAGCCAGGGTTGTCGGGAAGAGGCTCTTGTCCTCATCAACATGGGGACAAGGTGCTTTGGGGTGGGGGGACCGCAGGGCACTCCCCTGCCTCAAAGCACCCACCCCCCATGTTGAGGGCATGCGGCCTGGTACGGTTCAGGAAGGGGGGGTGCTCGCTTGTCCCCACCCCTTTTCCTGACTGGCCGGGCTGTGTGCTCAGATTAGGGTCTGGTATGGATTTTGGGGGGACCCCCACGCGTTTTTTTCGGCATAGGGGGTGCCCCTTAAAATCCATACCAGACTGAAGGGCCTGGTATGCTCTTGGAGGGGGAACCCATGCCGTTTTTTTATTTAAAATTTGGCGTGGAGTTCCCCCTCAAGATTCATACCAAACACAGTGCCTGGTATTGGCGGGGATCCAAGTCGGATCCCCGTTCATTGAAAGTCGGACGTATGTCGGCTTCAAGTCACAGGGCAAAGTCGGATCCAAAGTAGGATGACTGTCGTGTCACACCAGTGTGAACCCGGCCTAAGAGTCCATTTCTTTGGCATTCAATAAACATACCCAAGCTTTTTTAAACATATTGCACTAGTGGAGGCTTTTCTCTCTCTTCCTTCCCCTCTATATGCTGTGGTGATACCGGAGTAATCTATGATATATATGTGGAGGACTATGAAGGGGAGAAATACCCATGTTACACCTGCAACACATATTAATCCATTAGGACCCGGATAGAAGGATATGGATAATACCAATTACCTGTTGATGCGAGATACTACACAACTGTAAGGTGAGAGTTTTGTGAGACCACAATTGATGAGAGAATTCATGGAATTCAACATGGACATTATCTTTCACCAATTTTAATTCACAACACCAAGTTATCTCTTTGGAATCACATTCAGATATTTCACTTACTTGGAGGACTGTATATATATATATATATATACCTTGTGTAGAATCTACTCTCCATTTTCACATATTTGGACCATTTGAGCACATGTCACTTTTTTATCCATTCTTCTTCATTATTTTACATTATTTATTATTACTGATTTTTTGGAAGAGATTTTCACTACCTTATTTTACACACAGATTTACCTTTTGTGAAGAGATGTGTTACCATATTTTTTACATTATTGTATGCAATACTTCACTTTCTGGTATTAAACTAAGTACTTGCATTGTGACACTTTATCATTTTAGTGGTATTTTATTATTACCCGCACTGTGACACTTTATCATCTCACTAGACATCATTACACCATTATATTAGAAGATACTATTTATTCATTGTATTAATTTGATGTATTCAAGTGATTTTTACTTTTGCGCGAGATCACTTTCTGCCTATTATACTTGTTTTGTGTTTTTGTGAACACTATTAGATTTTGCAGCATTTTGGTATTTATCACTTTTTGTTATTTTGAAACTAGGCACCTTTATTTAAGTACTCCTAGTAGCGCGAAGGATGCACATATCAACATTATCTTCAGGTGATTGTACAGATTGTACTTGTTTTTTTTTGTTAGTGTCTGTAGGGGATGGAACCCTTCTGTTAGAGAGAGATGAGCAGCTAGTGCTGCTCATCTCCCATATATTCTTCCAAGCAGGAAAAATAATGCAATTCCAAGCAAGCCTTTTCCTATTCTTTATCAAGCTGATTGCCCATTATACTACATATTGATTGGTCCAACTCAAAGAGGTTATTTCTTTCTCCTGAAAATGTTGATGCCTTATACCTCATAGAAGGGGTGTTTAGGAAATGATGGACTGTTCCAAGTGTGGACCCAGTCATTCATGTGCTAAATAATTATATATGCCTCCTCAAAAAGAACTGGCCATGGCACTGGTTGACTTCTTTACCGACCTAGTACTGGAACAGATCCCATGACCCTATTCGGTCCCTCCTCTATGTGCATGTTTCCTCTCCACATGTGGTGTGCTGGTGCCCCGGCACTTCCCTGTCTGTCTCACCATACATCTTTCAATTATGTGACTACTCTACAGACTTTCGCATACAGATCTTCCAGAATTTCTAATTCCTTCATATTCACCAGTTAGGCACATTTCATGGGGTTGGGTGCTTCCCTCTTCTCGGGCATGCATAACGCTCCTCATAGACTCTATTGGCTATCATGTGAGGTAGTTTTCACCTAGTGCTGGGGACCCCCATCCCTGAACTTGTTCCCAATTCTCATGCTGCACTTCTTATGTTTGGAATGACAAAACACCTAGCGCCTCTTGCACTCCACGGGTTTTATTTAGGCTCTGTATGTCCTCTAATAATACCTCCAGGTGCACTCCCTTTTGCAAGAATTTGCTCTTCATCTTTATTGCAATTTACTGTGCCCCTCTCAGCCTGTTCCCTGTTGCGCTTGCGAACATGGAGCCCTCCCTTAAGGCCTCTGTAATAACAGAACCTTTTCTCTCCATCATGCCTTGACTCCCCCTGTGTTATTCCTGGGGCCCCTCGTTTTCTTACACTACATAAGAACAAAATATCTTGGAAGCATGTCCTCCTTGCTTCCCCAGGGCTCGTATCCCCTTGTGTGGGAATGCCATTCTTCCTCCCTATGTCCTGCCTGATGGCATGTCAGACACTTACGATTCACCTTATGACTAGGTTACCTCCCTTCTGTTCCTCACGAAGCAGTCCCCCATGAGATTCCTCTCTCCTATTCCATCTGGCTTTGTGGCCAATTTGCCCTTCTTCCAGGGTTTCTGCCCTCAGAGAACAAGTCCCTCTTTCCCTACCTGAACCCATCCCTCAAGAAGTTTGGGGATTTTCCTTTCCTTATAGCATCCAGCATCGACCTTTCTCAAGAGTCACAGGGCAACCGCTTGTTTTTTCTATGCACATTTGCAAAACATTTTTTTTGACAGTTGGCAGTTTGAGCATCTGCTAATCCCTTCCTTTTGCTTCAAGGTGCTTCTGCAGTCACCTCTCTGTTCAGATGCATTGACTGTTCTTTTCTGGTGTCTTGTGCTGTACAGTTAAGATAATAGGCATACCTGTGAATTCCATACCTGACATACCTATCATTTCTATACCTTGGAGTACAGTACAGGACACAGGTCCCTTCTGTCTTTCTTTGTGATCTCCTTACTTTATGCTAAGAAAAAATGGAGCCTCATTAAGTGGATGGGGTTATAGAGATCAGAAAAAAAATTGAGGAGGGAGAGGCTCCCTCTCCAACTGTGCCTCCCACAGCTGATGTCTCTTCTGCCTTGGACCAACCCTGGTTTTCTCTCTCGGCTGCAGGGGCCCCAGGAAGTCAACAGAGTTCAGAGCTGAGTGCTTCTGTGCTTGTGCAAGGGGGAGATTGGAAGAGGCTGAAGGCTGCAGTGAATGTGCCAGACTGCTGCAGGACCCGGGTGAACCTGGGATATGCATGAGTGGGTGGGGAGTTCAAGTCAGAGGGTACATGTATGTTACGTGTAGAAATTATCATGTGGCCATGAATCACATCTAATGGAAAGCCCAAAGCAGGCTCTTTCAAATGTAAACAAACCCACAGCTGTGAAGTTTGTTTACAGTCTGATACTGCTGCACTGTAATAGTTACAGTGGTGGCATGTAGGCCTCATGCACACAGGGCGTTAGAAAAAACAAGCTGCAAAGCCACTACCAACTGTGTGGTCACATTAGGTGCTCCCCTAACTACAGTCCCATAGCTGTTTATCTGCAGCGTGAAGGTACTGCTGCCTTTGACTGCTTGTTTCAGAAAATTTGGAGAGAGATTTGGTGATGCCACGATTGTGCTGCCCACTGTTCTCCTTGCTGGAGGCACTGACATGAGGAAGCAAAATCCTGCCTCTACCAAGAAGGCCATTTCCATATGAAGACAATGTGTAGGACAAGGCATGATAAGTCAATAATAGGAAAAAGGATCAGCTGCAGAAAGATCACAAGCAAGATTGGTGACTAGTACTTTGCTCCCTGCCTGTCTTTTTGTGGTTGAAGCTTTTAGGGATCAGTTAATCTTTAAACACTAAATTTAACAATATTATGTAGTACATGCTGAATATTTAACCTTGTCCTCTGTATCTTTTAGACTTATCAGTTATTGTGCTATATATTTTTTTATACATCATCCCTGTTCACCATAAAAGAATTTGCCAAAGTACAGTTTCACATATATTTATCACTTGCCAGCACTGCCTACAATTATTTCTGTACATACACATAAAAAATAAAAATGTCATAATAGGTTTCCTTATATGATGTAATCATTGCCAACGAATCCTCTAGACCTTTGCGGCCAGGAAAATTCCCATTTGGGAGTACTACTTGTGTATGTAGGAAACATTGAATCATTAATATAGTATGTAAAGTGGTATCATGATGCCAAACAGTGACATCTAGTGATCAGAGATTTACAGACTAAATCTAACCAAGCTGAGCTATCCGTACTGGTTCTCATCAAATATATTCAGTTGATTCCCCTATTGCTGATATTTCTGATACAATATGATCCCAGATCTTCGATGAAAATATAATATGCGCTAACGGACATTAGCTACTTTTTTAAAGGAAAACATCACTTTCACAAAAAATATACAAGCCATTTTCATTACGATTTTTAAAACGCAAAATAAATAAACAAATTTTTAATAAATATCAGCCTTGTGCAGTCCTGTAGGGTGTGAGCAAATACCTGCACAAATCTCATTTCTGACTCACTCTTTTTGCTAGAAGTTTGCACATACCAGCAAACTGCAGATCTTCCTTGCAGTAGGAGTTTTCGGTTTTTGGTGAGATGCTTCTAAAGCCTCGTACACACGATCGGATTTTGCACAGACAAAGCATCAGACTTTTGTCCGAAGGGCGTGTGCCGCGAACTTGTCTTGCATACAAACGGTACACAGTTGTCAGCCAACAAACACGTACTAGATGTAGACACGTACTGACGTACTAGATGTACTACGAGCCGATAAAGAGGAAGTTCAATTGTCAGGCACCACCCTTTGGGCTCCTTCTGCTAATTTCGTATTAGTAGAAGTTTGGTGAGTGTTTCAGTTCGTGCTTGTCAGTTTGTTTCTGAACGGCCGTTCATCAACCAGCCGTGTTGCGGAATCAGAGGAGAGAACATGCTATTATTGGCCTTGGAGTTATTGCTTTGACCCCAGTCCAGGAACAGGAGGAGGAGGATTTCTTGGACCAAAAATTGGTTGCTTAATCGTGACCAGTTATGTCACATGCCTTTGCTGCGGGAGCTTCAGGAGAATAATCCGGATGATTTTCGGAATTGTCTCAGGATGACGGACCCCTGCTTTCACCAACTCTTGCCATTGGTGACCCCCTATATTAAGAAGCAGGACACATGCATGTGGCTTGCCATCACTCCTGAGCAAAGGCTCATAGCCACCTTGCGTTACTTGGTGATGGGAAGAAGTCTTCAGGACCTCAAGTTTACCGCTGGGATCTCCCCCCAGGCTCTGGGACTCATTATTCCAGACACCTGCTAAGCCATTATTCAAGTCCTACAAAAGGATATAAGTTTTTGTCTTTAACATCACATTGTATGTATTTAATGTTTGCTAATGTATTGTATTCATTTCTTTAATCCATAATTAACATTATTGTAAAATGCTGTGAATGTCCTCTTTGTCCTCATGCAATGCTGTAAGCTTTTCCTGCTCCTTTTTTGGCCTATGTGCATATTTTCTTTCACTAACCCCCTCAGCATGCTATCCTGGGCCCATAAACACCTAGCCTAGTAACTTAACAGTGTATTTTGTCATCTACATTTTTGTTCTTACCCTAAACACCCCCTAAAATGTGTCAAAATTTTATTGTTGTCCTCCAATTCAGTGCAAGAGGCCATTTTTTGGGGCCCAAACTCATTTGTAACCATCCCTCCCCCCAAAAATGCTAAGTCAACAGCTACAAATACTCAATCTGCTGACTTTGCAAAACCCATACACACTATCCCTCTTTTGTGGTCATATTTATGTATAAATTCACCCAACCATGTAGTGCAAGGTATGTGCTGCAATTTAGACAGTGTGGATCCATATTTTTAGATTATGACACTTCTTACCTGTCCACTGGGCTGCCAATAGTGTAAGTAAGGAGGGGCTGGCTAAAGTATCCCAGATTATTTATGCAAACAACTCTCATGGAAGCAGAGAGGGTTACCTGTCCAAAACATCTACCCATTTCCTCCCCCCCACCCTAAAATTTTGCCAATGGGCCACCAGAGGGGGACATGAATTAGATAAGTTGACCTTATCCTTTTGTCTTTAAATACTCATTTAAGTTTTCTCCTTATGTTGGCTAAGCATGTTTGTGTCAAATCTGCTTGCAACTGTAACCATGATGTTGCAGCTAGTAACAAATAATCTGCCAAATCACCCCACTACCAGACTTCAAATATTTTTTCTTCTCTGCAATGCAGTGAACAATGCCCGCGCCATGCAGATCGCTGGACATATTTTTATCCGGAGCGCGATCGCTCGCCGTGGTTGTCACGGGTGATAGCATATAGTTACAGTCACTGGTTGCAGGGCTTTTCGTGGTGGTGAGTGCCCATTGAAACAACTGAGTGCAGGAGCATGATGGCAGCGCTGATCCTGAATGGTTGCTATGGACAACAACACTTATCAACAATTCTGGATTTGGTTGCTATGGGCAACGGCATGTGGCAAAAGTCAATTTAAGAGCAAACATAGTCTTTTCCCTAGTTGTACCCCAAAACTTGGCAAAACAGGCAAAGTGCCCCCTTGGCTTTAGTGGTTGCTAGGGGCGACAGCCAGCAGGTTAACTGTGAAGGCAGATCTCGGTGGGACCTCCAAATGTAGCCATGGTGTTGCAGCTAGTAACAAATAATCTGCCAAATCACCCCACTGCCAGACTTCATACATCACTTCCAGAGACAATGAACAGTCTTTTGCGAGTCTTGTTTATGTTGTTTTATTAGGGGGTACAACTTGGATAGGGATTGGAATATGGGATGCCCATAGGATTAATTATTGCCATCATATTTACAATTGAAGCACACAAAAGCGCAAAGTTAGAGCCAGAAGATTAGATGTACATGGACATTAAATGTAAATCTCCTTCTGCAGGGGGCGTGGCCGAATGGAGATCTGAGTGGACGTGCCTGAGGTGAGCTCCTGCAGCCATAGAGCACACCCGGAGCGATACACGTCCATCGGACCTGCACTGACTCCACCAGGGGCCCAGGGCTTCTACCAGACCGGTAAGGAGCTGCCTGGGATCACGGGCGCACCGATCGCGGAGCTCCAGCCGCCTGAGAGGACAGGCCGCGGCTTCGACCTACAACGGGGAGCGGCGGCCATCTTGCTCCACCCGGACGCCGTGCCGGCGCGGCCTCGGGCTGATCCACCTGCCCTGAGACCGGCTCTCCTCCTCCATGACCACTGGGGATATCCAGCCTGCCACCCGGGACCAGCAATCCTCCCTGTGCCGCCCTATTAGACCAGCCAGAGGGACCTGGTAAGTGACGGTGGCCATCTTGATACACCCGGCGGCCTCTCCGTCTCTCTCCTGGGCCCAATCCATCCCCATCCATCCCCAGTAGGGATGAGCTTCGAGTTCGAGTCGAACTCATGTTCTACTCGAACATTGGCTGTTCGCAAGTTCGCCGAACAGCGAACAATTTGGGGTGTTCGCGGCAAATTCGAATGCCGCGGAACACCCTTTAAAAGTCTATGGGAGAAATCAAAAGTGCTAATTTTAAAGGCTTATATGCAAGTTATTGTCATAAAAAGTGTTTGGGGACCTGGGTCCTGCCCCAGGGGACATGGATCAATGCAAAAAAAAGTTTTAAAAACGGACGTTTTTTCAGGAGCAGTGATTTTATTAATGCTTAAAGTCAAACAATAAAAGTGTAATATCCCTTTAAATTTCGTACCTGGGGGGTGTCTATAGTATGCCTGTAAAGGGGCGCATGTTTCCCGTGTTTAGAACAGTCTGACAGCAAAATGACATTTTGAAGGAAAAAACTCATTTAAAACTACCGCGGCTATTGCATTGCCGACAATACACATAGAAGTTCATTGATAAAAACGGCATGGGAATTCCCCACAGGGCAACCCCGAACCAAAATTAAAAAAAAAAAATGATGTGGGGGTCCCCCTAAATTCCATACAAGGCCCTTCGGGTCTGGTATGGATATTAAGGGGAACCCCAGCCAAAATTTTAAAAAAAAATTGACGTGGGGTTCCCCCTAAATTCCATACCAGACCCTTCAGGTCTGGTATGGATTTTAAGGGGAACCCAGCGCCAAAAAAAAAAAAAAAAAACGGCGTGGGGTCCCCCTAAAAATCCATACCAGACCCTTATCCGAGCACGCAACCTGGCAGGCCGCAGGAAAAGAGGGGGGGACGAGAGTGCGGCCCCCCCCCCCTCCTGAACCGTACCAGGCCACATGCCCTCAACATTGGGAGGGTGCTTTGGGGTAGCCCCCCAAAGCACCTTGTCCCCATGTTGATGAAGACAAGGGCCTCATCCCCACAACCGTGGCCGGTGGTTGTGGGGGTCTGCGGGCGGGGGGCTTATCGGAATCTGGAAGCCCCCTTTACCAAGGGGACCCCCAGATCCCGGCCCCCCCCCTGTGTGAAATGGTAAGGGGTTACTTACCCCTACCATTTCACTAAAAAACTGTCAAAAATGTTAAAAATGACAAGAGACAGTTTTTGACAATTCCTTTATTTAAATGCTTCTTCTTTCTTCCTTCATCTTCTTCTTCTTCTGGTTCTTCTGGCTCTTCTGGTTCTTCCTCCGGCGTTCTCGTCCAGCATCTCCTCCGCGGCGTCTTCTATCTTCTTCTCCTCGGGCCGCTCCGCACCCATGGCATGGGGGGGAGGCTCCCGCTCTTCTCTTCATCTTCTTCTTCATCTTCATCTTCTTCTTCATCTTCTTCTTCTTCTTCTCTTCTTCATCTCTTCTTCCTTCTTCATTTCTTCTGCGGGCCGCTCCGCATCCATGCATGGAGGGAGGCTCCCGCTGTGTGACGGCGTCTCTTCGTCTGACGGTTCTTAAATAACGGGGGGCGGGGCCATCCGGTGACCCCGCCCCCCCCTCTGACGCACGGTGAATTGACGGGACTTCCCTGTGACGTCACGGGGAATGCCACAGGGAAGTCCCGTCATGTCCCGTGCGTCAGAGGGGGGCGGGGTCACCGGGTGGCCCCGCCCCCCGTTATTTAAGAACCGTCAGACGAAGAGACGCCGTCACACAGCGGGAGCCTCCCTCCATGCATGGATGCGGAGCGGCCCGCAGAAGAAATGAAGAAGGAAGAAGAGATGAAGAAGAGAAGAAGAAGAAGAAGATGAAGAAGAAGATGAAGATGAAGAAGAAGATGAAGAGAAGAGCGGGAGCCTCCCCTCATGCCATGGGTGCGGAGCGGCCCGAGGAGAAGAAGATAGAAGACGCCGCGGAGGAGATGCTGGACGAGAACGCCGGAGGAAGAACCAGAAGAGCCAGAAGAACCAGAAGAAGAAGAAGATGAAGGAAGAAAGAAGAAGCATTTAAATAAAGGAATTGTCAAAAACTGTCTCTTGTCATTTTTAACATTTTTGACAGTTTTTTAGTGAAATGGTAGGGGTAAGTAACCCCTTACCATTTCACACAGGGGGGGGGCCGGGATCTGGGGGTCCCCTTGGTAAAGGGGGCTTCCAGATTCCGATAAGCCCCCCGCCCGCAGACCCCCACAACCACCGGCCACGGTTGTGAGGATGAGGCCCTTGTCTTCATCAACATGGGGACAAGGTGCTTTGGGGGGCTACCCCAAAGCACCCTCCCAATGTTGAGGGCATGTGGCCTGGTACGGTTCAGGAGGGGGGGGGGGCCGCACTCTCGTCCCCCCCTCTTTTCCTGCGGCCTGCCAGGTTGCGTGCTCGGATAAGGGTCTGGTATGGATTTTTAGGGGGACCCCACGCCGTTTTTTTTTTTTTTTTTTGGCGCGGGGTTCCCCTTAAAATCCATACCAGACCTGAAGGGTCTGGTATGGAATTTAGGGGGAACCCCACGTCAATTTTTTTTTTTAATTTTGGCTGGGGTTCCCCTTAATATCCATACCAGACCTGAAGGGCCTTGTATGGAATTTAGGGGGACCCCCACATCATTTTTTTTTTTTAATTTTGGTTCGGGGTTGCCCTGTGGGGAATTCCCATGCCGTTTTTATCAATGAACTTCTATGTGTATTGTCGGCAATGCAATAGCCGCGGTAGTTTTAAATGAGTTTTTTCCTTCAAAATGTCATTTTGCTGTCAGACTGTTCTAAACACGGGAAACATGCGCCCCTTTACAGGCATACTATAGACACCCCCCAGGTATGAAATTTAAAGGGATATTACACTTTTATTGTTTGACTTTAAGCATTTTTAAAATCACTGCTCCTGAAAAAACGGCCGTTTTTAAAACTTTTTTTTGCATTGATCCATGTCCCCTGGGGCAGGACCCAGGTCCCCAAACACTTTTATTGACAATAACTTGCATATTAGCCTTTAAAATTAGCACTTTTGATTATTCATGTTCGTGTCCCATAGACTTTAACGGTGTTCTCGTGTTCGAACGAATTTTTTTCCTGTTCGCATGTTCTGGTGCGAACCGAACAGGGGGGTGTTCGGCTCATCCCTAATCCCCAGGGGCACCTTGGCCTGGAAAATCAAGCCCCCCAAGGGAGTATTGAAGGAGCATCTACCCCCATCTGGCTCCAGTTGCAGCCAAAGCCCTAGCCCCAAGGACCTAGTGTGGCGGCCATCTTGATACACCCTGACAGCCCCCTGTCTCCTCCTCTGGGCCTAATCCAAACCGTACCCACCCCCCAGGGCATCCAGGGCTGGCAGACAGTAGCCCTTGACGGAGATACCCACAAGCATCTACCCCCTTCAGTGCTGCAGACACGGCCCCGAAAACCCAGAGAGGCGGCCATCTTGCTCCACCCAAGCTGCTGTATACACATATGTTCCTGATCTCCTCCACCCCTATGAGCCTGGATCACTACCTACACAGCCACCAGAGTAGCCCAGCAGGGAAAGCGCCCAACTGTGGTCCCCGTCTGTATAATTCTGCAGAGAAGCGTGACTAACCATGTATGGCTAAAGAAATCAGTCGCTGAGCTCCGTGGCTGCCCGTAGCAGGCAGGCTATACTTCAGTCATCGCACATCCTTGAAAACATGTCCACGCACAGCTCTAGATCTACTGAGTCCATGGATCTACAACAGGGCACAATCCAGAGATACATGCTCCGCACATCTCAACCCGATCCCCGCACTCCCAAAGACAAGATGGCGCCCAATCGAAACTTAGGGAAGAGCAAGCCTCCCCCCCACTCAAACGGCAACAGACAGCAGCGAGGATCCAGATAACCCCCCGGTCCAGCACTCGGACTTACCAGCTGTAGCATCCAAATCTGGGTCCGCTATTGCCCCGCTTCTGGCCACAGGCCCTGGGGATGTGGCCCCTCAAATCTCAGGAGAATCACCTAGATCTGAAGCCTCGACCCTTCTGGCGGCCTTCCGAGCGGAGTTTGAGTCCTGGGCGGTCAAAATGGAGACCTCACTACACAGGGATATCCAGGCCCTCCAACAGCAGGTCTCCACTAATCAGACCGCAGTGTCTGCCCTAACTGACATTCAATCTGACCATGCAGCCCGCATCACGTCCCTCGAGCGGGCCTCCAAGGAGCACTTGCACCGTATACGACAACATCAACTACGCATAGAAGACGGAGAAAATAGGAGCCGCAGGAATAATATACGGCTGCAAGGCATACCGGAGGCCACGGCGGGTACAGACTTGAAATCTTCTGTCACTGCCATCCTCAACCAAGTCCTGGGAAGAGAGGCTTCGTCCCATACTGAAATAGACCGGGTGCCGAGGAGGGCACATAGTGACCGCCCACGCGATGTCCTCTGCAGGGTTCACTATTTCACCCTTAAGGAAGAACTTATGCGCAAGGCATGGCGTTTGGGTCCCGTGGACTTTGATGGTTCTGTTATCCACCTATACCCAGACCTCTCTCGTAACACTCTCCACATGCGCCGCATAGTCCGCCCACTCCTAGACCTGATACGCCAAGCCGGAGCAACCTACACATGGGGACACCCCTTCAGTATTAAGGTGACCAGGGCTGAGCATAAATTTGTCCTCTCAGACCCGGATCAACTTCCAGCCTTTTTCAGCTTTCTGGAGCAAGATCCAATTGATGTACCGAACTGGCTGGACCCGCCAGACGACCGTGCCAGGGTGCAAACACGAGACCCTCTTCCACAACGATGCAGACACCCGAGGTACGGATCACACTCTATTGACCCTAGTCCACGTCATCCTACCTCTCCGGAAGATTAAGGTAACTCTAAAGTGTTGCAAGAAGCCAATCCAACGCTCCCCATGTGACTAGCACCATCCTAGTACACTGCGTATCTCTTGTCTCCTGGACAGGTCGATGTTTGGAACCCCTCCCCCCATAGGATTTTTTTGGGGGGGAGTTTATATATATATATATATATATATATATATATATATATATATATATATTTTTTTTTTATTATTATCTTTCCTTTTTACATTTTTCCTCATCGGTTCCACCT
The DNA here is from genome assembly GCF_042186555.1 of Aquarana catesbeiana. Lineage (NCBI taxonomy): Eukaryota > Metazoa > Chordata > Amphibia > Anura > Ranidae > Aquarana > Aquarana catesbeiana. The sequence goes on along the minus strand of NC_133328.1, from coordinate 402,773,339 downwards.
GACTACGTCTGGATACAATACGGTGGGAGACAAGATAACATGATAATACTCTAATGCCTCAAGACAGATGGTGCACCAAATTAGTGGGCCTTCTCCCTGCCCTTTGCTGGTGTGCTGTACCTAGCTGGGGTTCAGGAGAGGCTATGGGACCGCAAATTCCTAATGTATGTTTTGGATATGCAATTATTGAGCTTCTAGTATATTTTACAGCACTGCTCTATTCTATGTGATTAGCGGAAATGTCCCACCTGGATACGGGTGGAGGGGCCGACAGATGGACTGACTGGGTCCACGGTCTCTTGCCACTATCCACATGGGCTTCTCTAGCTCTCGGTATACGGGTTCTCCTACACCGACTAGTCTCACTTTAAAATGTTATTACACATTGTTACTGTTTTCAGTGTTACTACACAGATTTATCTCCGGGGCCCCATGTTGGGGCCTGTGGATGGTATGTGTTGAAAATGTTTGCTTCCCCCCCATGATATTATCTCACGGGTTGATATCTCCTCTGTGGAGGAGGGAGGGTGGGCTTGTATGGAGATATTTGCCCACGCAGACCGCCACCCTCCTTCACAGATGATCTGATGTGTGTTCTGCTGTTTAAATGTTTTGTTACACTGATGTGCCTCAATTAAGCTATATATGCCTGTTCTGCTACTGGGCTCACGGCTCAGATTCTCCACCTCGACCCTCCACCCCCAATAGGCCGGGCACGAATTGTGCCTTCTTACGTGATTTCTCACGTGGAGTCCCGTATCAGTGGACCCCTTAGATTTGTTAGGCTCCTTATTCAGGTGTCCTCCCTACCTAGTTTTTGTCCTGGTATATCTTTGCCACCTGACAAGCTTTCCCTCCCCCCACTCTTCCTCCCCCCTCTATTCTCTATAATCTGACTTTCTTTTTCTCGTTCCACTATGGCTCATACAGTGCTATCTCGTCCTCGCCTGAAATCTTGTTCATACAATGTAAATGGCCTTATTTACATTGTGTTTGATGGAGACTCTGCTAATGACCGTGTAAAAACAGAGTTCCCTCACAGACTCCTTGGCACCTCCAGCCCTCCAATGTGGTAACACTCACCAACCTTCAACAGCCTTGAGTCCTTGATGAGGAACTTGACCAGACCATGTGTTCTGACAGCTTCACCTGCCCCTCTGCTCCAGGAATTCCCTTCCATCCGACAGCGTGGTGGCAGAGACATTGCCAATGACCATGTAGAGGAAATGTTCCCTCACAGTTCTCCCCAGGCCTCCTCCTGGAATTGGTGCACCCCCCCAGATGGGGATGGCCTCCTGCTGCTACCTAGCATTCCATTCCTCACTTCACTCAGCCAACTTCTCCCCCCAGTGGCATATCACCTCAGCTTATATATGAGGCCCGCCCCATGCCAATACCAATTGGGGATTGGTCAAGGCTCACACACAAGTTGCCTGCCACTCCAGTTCCAGGCCCAGCCCCTCTTCCAGAATCTTCTCCCTGGAAGCAGGGGAGGTGCCTCAGAACTGAAGTGCAGGTGGTCACACCCACTGCTACTCTGACCACTCCCAGCCCCCAGATCAAAACAGACAGGCCTAGCTTGCAGCATAAGCCTGCCTAAATTTGCCTGTGCTGGAAAACCCTAGTAAAATAACCCTTACTAGCACCTACCTACTGGTAGAGGGAGCTACACAATGTTATGTACAGAAGTAGTCATTTTTTTTTAATCCACAGTTTCTTTCAAACCCACAGCAATGGCAGGACGTTGTAGCCCAGTTCCACCAGTTCCACCATCAGTAGGATTTTCCCAACTGTGGTGGTGCTATTGATAGAAAACATGTCCAGATTGTCCCACCACCCAACTCGGGCTCATAATATTTTAATTAATTTAAGGTCTTTTGCAGCATAGTCCTGCTAGCTGTAGTGTCTGCCACATATGAGTTCTTGTATTTGGATGTTGGGAAGAATGGCTGCAACTCTGGAGGAGCCATTATGCAGACAGAGTTCTACAAGTGGCTCCAGAATGGCACCTTAAACTTGCCACCTGCTGAGGAGAATGTTGAGGGCCTCAATTTTGTTTTTGTTGCAGATGAGGCCTTTGCGCTGGGGGAACATCTTATGTAGCCATTTCCTATGAGGAACCTCACCCCAGAGCAGAGAATCTTTAATTACAGGCTCTCTCATGCCAGAAGGTTGGTTGAAAATGCTTTTGGCATCCTCTCCAGTCGGTTCAGGCTGTTTTTAACACCAATTAACCTGGCGCTATACGAAATAGACCATGTGGTATTATGCTGCTGTATCCTCCATACTTTTTTACAGAGGAATGCTAGCAGCTACCTTGCCTCAGTGCCTATGGCTCTAATCAGGTGCTTCAAAAATACACCCCCCTGCCGCTGTAATTCAGGCGCCCGGTGTCCAAAAAGTGGCCGGACTCCTGAATAGGGGTGGCTACAGCGGCCATGGATAGATTCATGCAATGCATGAATCTATCCATGATATACATGGAGGGGTGGCTGGGGAGAGGGGGCGGCGCCTGTGCACCCTTAATGGACGCACCGCCACTGTCCTATATTCTACTGTATTCTCTCATCACCTCCTTTGATGTTCACCTCCAAGAGCAAGAAGAAACTAGTGTGCTGTGGATTATAGGTTTCAACGCTCAATAAGAACTTATTACGTTCCAAAGAACATATACAAAAGAAGTGGTCTCAGGCTTGTTTTGCTTTGTCTTTTTTAAGGTTCTTTGGAATATAAAGCAAGCTTAGACCTCTGTAGTTGATTAGCACACTTTTACTAAACAAACTGCTGCACATACAAACTATTACAATTATAAGAATATAGTATAAAACTGACAGATATTACAAAATAATCCAAAATATGCACACTATATACGCAAACTATCTATATTTCCCAGCAAAATAGTATGGACAATGTATGCAATAAATATACACTAAAAGTTACTTAACTTGGGTCTCTCTTTATGATGGAGTCTTCTTCCGGGATCCAGGACCTCTTCCACACTGTTTCTTCTCCAAAGTCCTGCAAACAATGTAAAGTAGTGAGTGTACAGCTTATATAACAATGTAAATTTGCTGTTCCCTCAAAATAACTCAACACACAGCCATTAATGTCTAAACCGCTGGCAACAAAACGGAGTACACCTTTAAGTGAAAATGTCCAAATTGGGCCAAATTAGCCATTTTACTTCCCCAGTGTCATGTGACTCCTTAGTGTTACAAGGTCTCAGGTGTGAATGGGAAGCAGGTGTGTTAAATTTGGTGTTATCACTCTCACTCTCTCATACTAGTCACTAGAAGTTTAACCACTTGCTTACCGGGCACTTAAACCCCCCTCCTATCCAGACCAATTTTCAGCTTTCGGCGCTGACGCACTTTGAATGACAATTGCGCGGTCATACAACACTGTACCCAAATGAAATTTTTATCATTTTTTCACCACAAATAGAGCTTTCTTTTGGTGGTATTTGATCACCTCTGCGGTTTTTACTTTTTATTAAAAAAATGTAAAAAACGGAATTTTTTTAAAAAAAAAAGTTTATTTTTTTATATTTTGTTTTAAAAAATTTTAAACGGGTAATTTTTTTCCTTCATTGATGTACGCTGATGAGGCGGCAGTGATGGGCACTGATAGGCGGCAGTGATGGGCACTGATGGGTGGCAGTGATGGGCACTGATGGGTGGCAGTGATGGGCAGCACTGGCAGGTGGCACTGATTGGCACTACAGGTGGGCATTGATAGGTGGTACTTGTGGGCACTGATAGGTGGTACTTGTGGGCACTGTTAGGTGGCACTGTGGGCACTGTTAGGTGGCACTGTGGGCACTGTTAGGTGGCACTGTGGGCACTATTAGGTGGCACTGTGGGCACTATTAGGTGGCACTTTTATTGGGCACTGATGAGGCAGATGTGCCTCTTCCACTTGGGGACCGATGTCCCTCACATCCGATCCGGTGATCGGCTTTTTTTTCTACTCGCGCTGTCAGCGTGAGTAAAAAAAAAAAACGATTACCGATCTTTTGTTTACATCATGTGATCAACTGTCATTGGCTGACAGCTGATCACATGGTAAGGGGCCGGGACACAGATCGGTGATCAGCCGAGTCTCAGTGACTCGGTGATCACAACGCGCCCGGCGCGCGCCCTGCAGGGCGCGCGCAGGGAGCGTGCACAGGGGTGGACGTCATATGACGTCCTCCCGGGAATGTAGGTCCGCGCTGTAGCCGTCATTCGGCTATAGCGCGGATGCCAAGCGGTTAACATGGCACCTCATGGCAAAGAACTCTCTGAAGATCGAAAAAAAGAATTGTTGCTCTACATAAAGATGGCCTAGGCTATAAGAAGATTGCCAAGACCCTGAAACTGAGCTGCAGCATGGTGACCAAGACCATACAGTGGTTTAACAGGACAAGTTCCACTCAGAACAGGCCTCACCATGGTCGACCAAAGAAGTTGAGTGTATGTACTCAGCATCATATCCAGAGGTTGTCTTTGGGAAATAGACATATGAGTGCTGCCAGCATTGCTGCAGAAGTTGAAGGGGGGGTCAGCCTGTCAGTGCTCAGACCATAAGTTGCACACTGCATCAAATTGGTCTGCATGGCTGTCGCCCCAGAAGGAAGCCTCTTCTAAAGATGATGCACAAGAAAGCCCGCAAACAGTTTGCTGAAGACAAACAGACTAAACACATGGATTACTGGAACCATGTCCTGTGGTCTGATGAGACCAAGATAAACCTATTTGGTTCAAATAGTGTCAAGCATGTGTAGCGGCAACTAGGTGAAGAGTACAAAGACAAGTGTGCCTTGCCTACAATCAAGTATATAATCATATAATGTTCATCAGCCCTGATGAAGTCCCGCCTACGGACTTAACGCGTACGGGGTCAGGTGTTCGCATGACGTCACCCGCGGCCATCTCGTTCATTATCAGTTTTGTTTGTCTGCCGGCACTCGGACTTGAGTACCGTTATATGTAAGTGCAACTGATCTTTTTTACCTTAATAAAAGATTGAACATACAGAGAGCATTAGATCGCTTTGTTATATCTTTCCACATGCCATATTATGTTGACTGAGACGCATCCTGGAGCAGCTATGTCTGGAGTGTTTGCCTGGATTGCTGTGTCAGCTACACTGACTCTCGCTGTGTGACCCGTTTCAGGTCGAATTTGGGAGGTGAGAGGCCATCTGTGTGCGGTGGAGGGATCACTGACACCCGTCTTTGAGATTTGTTTTCTGCGTGTCACTTGCACTTCAATTTGCTCGTTTATCTACACCAACACCACTTGTGTTTTTATCAATTTATGGACTCTTATGAATTGCGCAGCACTTTATTTACTGATGTTTATATGAGGTTTTTATTGAATTAGCCTTTAGCGTCTGCTAGCAGTTTATTATTGCCTGGGTCCTCCTGGGTCAGCGCTGGATACTCTTTTTTGTGTTTTGCCTACAATCAAGCATGGTGGTGGGAGTGTCATGGTCTGGGGCTGCATGAGTGCTCCCGCCACTGGGGAGCTACAGTTCATTGAGGGAACCATGAATGCCAACATGTACTGTGACATACTGAAGCAGAGTATGATCCCCTCCCTTTGGAGACTGGGCCGAAAGGCAGCATTCGAACATGATAAAGACCCCACACACACCTCCAGGGTGGCCACTGCCTTGCTAAAGAAGATGAGGGTAAAGGTTATGGACTGGCCAAGCATGTCTCCAGACCTAAACCCTATTGAGCATCTGTGGGGCATCCTCAAATGGAAAGTGGAGGAGCGCAAGGTCTCTAACATCCACCAGCTCCATAATGTTGTCATGGAAGAGTGGAAGAGGACTCCAGTGGCAAACTGTGAAGCTCTGGTGAACTCCATGCCCAAGAGGGTTAAGGCAGTGCTGGAAAATAATGGTGGCCACACAAAATATTGACACTTTGGGCCCAATTTGGACATTTTCACTTAGGGGTGTACTCACGTTTGTTGCCAGCGGTTTAGACATCAATGGCCGTCTGTTGAGTTATTTTGAGGGGACAGAAATTTTACACTGTTATACAAACTGTACACTCACTACTTTACATTGTAGCAAAGATCATTTCTTCAATGTTGTCACATGAAAAGATTTAATAAAATATTTACAAAAATGTGAGGGGTGTACTCACTTTTGTGAGATATTGTATATAGGTATGTTTTATTAAAGCATAAATACCATTTAATAATTTCAGTTTTCTCAATGTTACAATGACTGACCTATTTATTTTTGTGTGAGAAAAAGGCTTTGGTTATCAAGGTAAATCTTGATGGGTTTTATGGGTTATAATAGTTTACAGTCTATAGAAAAACGCGACAGCAGAGGGGGCAGCTGTAAACTTTTCTAGGGTAAGGTTATACTGTATATACTTCAAATACTATTCAACCATTGGTGCCTGCCAAGCCATTGGGGTGCAGAGTCCTAAGAAAGACTGTTCTGACTAACTTGCAGGGATTCCTGCACACTGTGGTTATGGACATTTCCCTGCTGCCCTGCATAGGCTGTCTAGAGGACAAATTGCAACTTAAAAAAAGGATTGAAATTCACAAGTAATACATACATTTAACAGCGGAATGGCTTTAAAGCTAGCTACAGCTCAGCTTTACATCTAGAACCAGTTCACATCACAGGCTAGGGTGGGGAGAAGAAGCCAGTTAAATAAGACATTTCCATTCTGTCAGGCCACCTCTATACTCCTCAATTAGTCCTTGCAGTTTATGGAGACTCATTTTGAAATTAAATCACAGCCACAATTGCGTGAACTGTCTGTCAAAACTGCTTTAAAGCAAAAAGAGAAACATGGAGGTTACCATTTTTTGTTGCTGAAAATGCTAGTTGCCTAGTGATCAAGCTAATTGAGTCAAAAACTTTTAGGGCTGGTTCACACAATAAATGCGCAGTGCGATTTCAGCCAATTCATTTGAATGGGGTGAAATTCTGCTGGACCGCACCAAAAGTAGTGCTTACACTACTTTATAAAATGCACAGCAACTGGATTGCATGGTACTACTGGGCCATGCTAACTGGTTGTAGGCAAATGCACTGCATTTGGGGTGTTGTAAAGTTAACACTGACGCTCGCTGCAGATCACAAGTGCAGTTTGCTATGAACTCTGTAATTTTTATCCTTTTTACTTATTCCACTCAGAAGCCCTGTATTAGGTTTAGGAAACTTTACTATAATTAGGGCATTTAAATATGTAAGTTTAGTACAACCACAGTAAAAAGCATAACAATTCCTATAACCCTTTCTGTTTTCGCTAGGTGCTCCTAATAAACCATTCAGCCTTAAATAATTACAATGTAATCGCTCAAAGCTTTTTTTTTTTCTTTTCTTACCCTGAAAGGAATAATCTATGCAACACAGTTACAAAGCACAAGTATAATAGTGTTTTGCAACTTACCGGCAAAGGGGAAGAAAATATTTTTACATGATTTATCTGATATTAAAACTTTAGTGAGTAATCACAAAAATTTAATCTTCGGTAAAAGTTGATCTATTGTGTAAGAATGTATTTGCCCACTAGATGGCACCCAGGAATTGCCAGTGGAGGCAAAATGAGAAAATGTGGAGAACAATTGCTCTCCAGTTCTATTTATTTTTCTTCTTTTCATTCTGGAGATCTACTGTATTTATATAATGTAGTTTTTTATCATAATATTGCTAATATATATATATATATATATATATATATATATACCATTGATCTGGAGTAGATTATTTTTTATAAAAGTGCAAAAAATTTTCATTCACAATAAAATGACTAAGCAGAAGCTGATATTCTGAACCAGTAACTGGATGACTCAAGCAATGAAACCACAACCATGATTTTTACACTCTTGGATTTTTTTTCTTTTAGGAATGAGATATATACTGTTTATACACCCTTTATTACCAAAAGTATTGGGAAGCCTGCCTTTACATGCACATGAAGTTTAATGGCATCCCAGTCTTAGTCCACTGGGTTCAATATTGAGTTGGCCCACCCTTTACAGCGCAGCTTCAACTCTTTTGGAAGGCTGTCCACAAGGTTTAGAAGTGTGTCTATGGAAATGTTTGACCATTCTTCCAGAGGCACATTTGTGGGGTAGAGCACTGATGTAGATGAGAAGGCCTGGCTCACAGTCTCTGCTCTAATTCGTCCCAAAGGTGTTTTATCGGGTTGAGGTCAGGACTCTATGCAGGCCAGTGAAGTTCCTCCACCCCAACTCGCTCATCCATGTCTTTATGGACCTGATGGACCGGGTAAGTTTAATTACAAACTACAGGAGCATCACAAACTTGGAATCCAGTTACTTCTTACAATTTTGAGAAGGTGCCAATAATTTTGTCCAGTCCACAAAATTGAATGTTCTCAGGTTATAGTCCCTGCACATCGAATGTGTGAATGGAAAAAGACTGTATTATGGACAATAGATGGCGCTAAGGAACATACTTATTTGCTAGGATAATCAGTGCCATCTAGTAGCCACACTGTGGTATTTCCCTCATTTACACATTCAGTCTGTAAGGAATATAGCTTGAGAACATTGCTTCATTTGCACAGAACAAATTTACATGCAGTTTTGATGCATAAACAGCTACACAACATTTTTTTATAAATACACCCCAAAAAGTTAAATGTAATTTTCTCTGAAAAGACATGCCTGGTCCTGCTCAGTGGCTGACAAATTCAATAAGACCCCTATACAAAAATAATGTTTGGGCTCAAGTTATTACTATGGTAATGGCAATTAACATATGCTTATAGCTTACTGAATTGTGAGAAAACAATGATCTTTGAGAAAAACAACTCATACATCTTAGTAAATTTACCTTAATATGTCAGTGTTACTATACCACATTGCACAGCAACAATTATACTCTGTAAACGTATTACAAAAAATTATGTAAATCACACTGTAATTGCAAATTCCATCACCCAGCAAGAATATAGACTGCAATAACTCATTACATTGTGCTGCATAACCATTTTATGCTGACATTGTAATTTATATTGGCTATTATTATTATACATGATTTATATAGCACCAACAGTTTGCGCAGTGCTTTACAAGTGAGGGCAAACAGTACAATTACAATACAATTCAATACAAGAGGAATCAGAGGGCCCTGCACGTTAGAACTTACAATCTAAACATTTAAAAGGGATAACAAGAGATAACAAGATTATTCAAGACTATTCAGCCATCACCAACAGACATCATTTATATTCAGCCACCAGCAGTCCTCATAATTTGTTCAGTCACTGTCAACCCCCCCCCCCCATTGGGAAGCTCCCCTTAAATTAATCCCCCTAGTAAAGGCTACAGCACCCTGGCATGTGTTGAATTCCCTAAAGCAAAGGGCGTTTGCACATAGCACCAATGTAGTGGTTTCACTGACCACCAATGTGACAGACAAATTTACACTGTCCATCTCGCAATGCAAGGATTTAACCACTTATGAAACAGGAGCATTTATACTGACTACCCACATACCAAGGGCATCTACATTGTCATAACACTGGAGGTCACTGTAAATTCCCCCTTTATGTTTATGGTTATTGTAAATGCATCTGTTATATTCGCAGCCAGCGTAATCTCATGTAACATTGGCGGTCAGTGTAAGCTCCCCCCCTTACATTGGTGGTCAGTGTAATTTTTCCTGTTACATTGGTAGTCAGTATAAATACCCTTGATACATTGGTTGTTAGTGTAAATACCCTTGTTACATCGGTAGTCAGTATATATTTTTCCCTGTTACATTGGAGGTTAATATTACATTCTTTGGCTGATTATTGGTTGGCATAAATGCCTTTATTACATTGGTGCTCAAGGGAAGAAGGGTCCTGTAATGATGGGGTTTCGTGAAGTGTCCCCAAGCATTGATATTTAGTGGGAGAAGGCCCCATTATATTGGTGTCATTGGATGAAGGACTCGTATTCATCAGTATCAGTGGGAGAAGGGGCCCCTCCATTCATCGGTGGTTAGTGGTTACATTTATTAAAACAGGAGCTCTTCTGGACATGCTGGTTCCAACACCCCTTTTGCCGTAAACCATTGGGTACTGCGCACAGACCCAGAAACTGGCATGGGTACTTTCGATCATCTGGCCACCAATTCCATTATAGGTGTGAGCAGCCCCTAACTGTAATGGGCCCTAGGACCTCAAAGGCCCTTGTGGGCCTGCCTGGGCTGCACAGCTGATATGACCACCACTGTTTGTTCCTGCCCCCAAAAGAAACCTTCAGATTTTTTAACTCCCTAAGAACTGGCAAATCTCGGGGAAGCTATAGCATGTTGCACTACAGAGAGACATGGTATAGCAGCATATCTATTTGGTACAAAATATTGCTTTGGGCATGTGGACACTGGGTCCCTTGACCTGTAAAAATAGGGTTTTGATTCTTTAGTATAGATTAGCATTACTATATTTAGTAAGGCTAGGATTTATTTTTATTGTTTATTTATCTTGTGAACAAGCAGCTTATGTTACATTTGACACCCAGCGGCGTATCTAAGGTATGGTAGCCATGGCAAGTGCCATGGGGGGCTGAAAAAAAGCCGCCCCCTGCACAAAAAACCCCCACCCCTCCTCCCGTGGCCGCCTCCCAGACTAATACAGCCCCCGATGCTGTAAAAAAATGACCCCACCCCTCCCGTCCGAAAGCCCTACCCCCTACCATCAAAAGCTCCGCCCCTGGACTTCTGAGAGCAGGAGGTGAGCCCGGCTGGCCAGGTAGGTCTTTCTGCCAATATCCACTGCCTGTAGACTCACTGTTATGCTAAACCCTCCCTGACGATGTTGCCCCCCTGTATAGCTGTGCATTGCTGAAAGTTAGAATTCTAAAAATGGCTACTTTATCATCTCCTGTAGTCGCATCCACAGTCAGGTCCTCTCCTGTAGTCGCATCCACAGTCAGGTCCTCTCCTGTAGTCGGATCCACAGTCTGGTCATCTCCTGTAGTCGCATTTGCAGTCTCTGGTCATCTCCTGTAGTCACATCCGCAGTCTCTGGTCATCTCCTGTAGTCGCATCCGCAGTCTGGTCATCTCCTGCAGTCACATCTGCAGTCTGGTCATCTCCTTTAGTCGCAATCGCATTCTCTAGTCATCTCCTGTAGTCGCATCTGCAGTCTGGTCATCTCCTGTAGTCGCAATTGCAGTCTCTGGTCATCTCTTGTAGTCACATCCGCAGTCTGGTCATCTCCTGTAGCCGCATCCGCAGTCTGGTAATCTCCTGTAGTCGCAATTGCAGTCTCTGGTCATCTCCTGTAGTCGCATCCGCAGTCTGGTCATCTCCTGTAGCCGCAATTGCAGTCTCTGGTCATCACCTGTAGTCGCATCCTCAGTCTGGTCATCTCCTGTAGTCGCATCCGCAGTCTGGTCATCTCCTACAGTCACATCAGCAGTCTGGTCATCTCCTGTAGTCGCAATTGCATTCTCTAGTCATCTCCTGTAGTCGCATCTGCAGTCTGGTCATCTCTTGTAGTCGCATCTGCAGTCTGGTCATCTCCTGTAGTCGCAATTGCAGTCTCTGGTCTTCTCCTGTAGTTGCATCCGCAGTCTGGTTATCTCCTGTAGTCACATCCGCAGTCTGGTCATCTCCTGTAATCGCAATTGCAGTCTCTGGTCATCTCCTGTAGTCGCATTCGCAGTCTCTGGTCATCTCCTGTAATCGCAATTGCAGTCTCTGGTCATCTCCTGTAGTCGCATCCGCAGTCTGGTCATCTCCTGTAGTCGCAATTGCAGTCTCTGGTCATCTCCTGTAGTCACATCCACAGTCTGGTCATCTCCTGTAGTCGCATCTGCAGTCTGGTCATCTCCTGTAGTCGCAATCGCAGTCTCTGGTTATTTCTTGTAGTCAAATGCGCAGTCTGGTCATCTCCTGTAGTTGCATCCGCAGTCTGGTTATCTCCTGTAGTCGCATCCGCAGTCTGGTCATCTCCTGTAGTCGCATCCGCAGTCTGGTCATCTCCTGTAGTCGCATTTGCAGTCTCTGGTCATTTCCTGTAGTCACATCCGCAGTCTCTGGTCATCTCCTGTAGTCACATCCGCAGTCTGGTCATCTCCTGTAGTCGCATCCGCAGTCTTGTCATCTCCTGTAGTTGCAATTGCAGTCTCTGGTCATCTCCTGTAGTCGCATCCGCAGTCTGGTCATCTCCTGTAGTCGCATTTGCAGTCTCTGGTCATCTCCTGTAGTCACATCCGCAGTCTGGTCATCTCCTGTAGTCGCATCCACAGTCTGGTCATCTCCTGTAGTCGCATCTGTCTGGTCATCTCCTGTAGTCGCAATCGCAGTCTCTGGTTATTTCTTCTAGTCAAATCTGCAGTCTGGTCATCTCCTGTAGTCGCATCCGCAGTCTGGTCATCTCCTGTAGTTGCATCCGCAGTCTCTGGTCGTCTCCTGTAGTCGCAATCGCAGTCTGGTCATTTCCTGTAGCCGCATCCGCAGTCTCTGGTCATCTCCTGTAGTCGCATCCACAGTCTGGTCATCTCCTGTAGTCGCATCCGCAGTCTGGTCCTCTCCTGTAGTCACATGTGCAGTTTGGTCATCCCCTGCAGTCGCAATCGGAGTCTCTGGTCATCTCCTGTAGTCGCATCCGCAGTCTGGTCATCTCCTGTAGTCGCATCCGCAATCTGGTCATCTACTGTAGTCGCATCCGCAGTCTGGTCATCTCCTGTAGTCACAATCGCAGTCTGGTCATCTCCTGTAGTCGCATCCGCAGTCTGGTCATCTCCTGTAGTCGCATCCGCAGTCTTTGGTCATCTCCTGTAGTCGCATCCGCAGTCTCTGGTCATCTCCTGTAGTCGCATCCGCAGTCTGGTCATCTCCTGTAGTCGTATCTGCAGTCTGGTCCTCTCCTGTAGTCACATGTGCAGTTTGGTCATCTCCTGTAGTCGCAATCGCAGTCTCTGGTCATCTCCTGTAGTCGCATCCGCAGTCTGGTCATCTCCTGTAGTCGCAACCGCAGTTTGGTCATCTCCTGCAGTCGCAATCGCAGTCTCTGGTCATCTCCTGTAGTCGCATCCGCAGTCTGGTCATCTCCTGTAGTCGCATCCGCAATCTGGTCATCTCCTGTAGTCGCATCCACAGTCTGGTCATCTCCTGTAGTCGCATCTGCAGTCTGGTCATCTCCTGTAGTCGCAATCACAGTCTCTGGTTATTTCTTGTAGTCAAATGCGCAGTCTGGTCATCTCCTGTAGTCGCATCCGCAGTCTGGTCATCTCCTGTATTCGCATCTGCAGTCTGGTCATCTCCTGTAGTCGCATCCGCAGTCTGGTCATCTCCTGTAGTCGCATTTGCAGTCTCTGGTCATCTCCTGTAGTCACATCCGGAGTCTCTGGTCATCTTCTGTAGTCGCATCCGTAGTCTGGTCATCTCCTGTAGTCGCATCTGCAGTCTGGTCATCTCCTGTAGTCGCAATCGCAGTCTCTGGTTATTTCTTGTAGTCAAATGCGCAGTCTGGTCATCTCCTGTAGTTGCATCCGCAGTCTGTTTATCTCCTGTAGTCGCATCCGCAGTCTGGTCATCTCCTGTAGTCGCATCCGCAGTCTGGTCATCTCCTGTAGTCGCATTTGCAGTCTCTGGTCATCTCCTGTAGTCACATCCGCAGTCTCTGGTCATCTCCTGTAGTCACATCCGCAGTCTGGTCATCTCCTGTAGTCGCATCCGCAGTCTTGTCATCTCCTGTAGTTGCAATTGCAGTCTCTGGTCATCTCCTGTAGTCGCATCCGCAGTCTGGTCATCTCCTGTAGTCGCATTTGCAGTCTCTGGTCATCTCCTGTAGTCACATCCGCAGTCTGGTCATCTCCTGTAGTCACATCCACAGTCTGGTCATCTCCTGTAGTCGCATCTGTCTGGTCATCTCCTGTAGTCGCAATCGCAGTCTCTGGTTATTTCCTCTAGTCAAATCCGCAGTCTGGTCATCTCCTGTAGTCGCATCCGCAGTCTGGTCATCTCCTGTAGTTGCATCTGCAGTCTCTGGTCGTCTCCTGTAGTCGCAATCGCAGTCTGGTCATTTCCTGTAGTCGCATCCGCAGTCTCTGGTCATCTCCTGTAGTCGCATCCACAGTCTGGTCATCGCATCCACAGTCTGGTCATCTCCTGTAGTCGCATCCGCAGTCTGGTCCTCTCCTGTAGTCACATGTGCAGTTTGGTCATCTCCTGCAGTCGCAATCGCAGTCTCTGGTCATCTCCTGTAGTCGCATCCGCAGTCTGGTCATCTCCTGTAGTCGCATCCGCAATCTGGTCATCTACTGTAGTCGCATCCGCAGTCTGGTCATCTCCTGTAGTCACAATCGCAGTCTGGTCATCTCCTGTAGTCGCATCCGCAGTCTGGTCATCTCCTGTAGTCGCATCCGCAGTCTCTGGTCATCTCCTGTAGTCGCATCCGCAGTCTCTGGTCATCTCCTGTAGTCGCATCCGCAGTCTGGTAATCTCCTGTAGTCGTATCTGCAGTCTGGTCCTCTCCTGTAGTCACATGTGCAGTTTGGTCATCTCCTGTAGTCGCAATCGCAGTCTCTGGTCATCTCCTGTAGTCGCATCCGCAGTCTGGTCATCTCCTGTAGTCGCAACCGCAGTTTGGTCATCTCCTGCAGTCGCAATCGCAGTCTCTGGTCATCTCCTGTAGTCGCAATCGCAGTCTCTGGTTATTTCTTGTAGTCAAATGAGCAGTCTGGTCATCTCCTGTAGTTGCATCCGCAGTCTGGTTATCTCCTGTAGTCGCATCCGCAGTCTGGTCATCTCCTGTAGTCGCATCCGCAGTCTGGTCATCTCCTGTAGTCGCATTTGCAGTCTCTGGTCATCTCCTGTAGTCACATCCACAGTCTCTGGTCATCTCCTGTAGTCACATCCGCAGTCTGGTCATCTCCTGTAGTCGCATCCGCAGTCTTGTCATCTCCTGTAGTTGCAATTGCAGTCTCTGGTCATCTCCTGTAGTCGCATCCGCAGTCTAGTCATCTCCTGTAGTCGCATTTGCAGTCTCTGGTCATCTCCTGTAGTCACATCTGCAGTCTGGTCATCTCCTGTAGTCGCATCTGTCTGGTCATCTCCTGTAGTCGCAATCGCAGTCTCTGGTTATTTCTTCTAGTCAAATCCGCAGTCTGGTCATCTCCTGTATTTGCATCCGCAGTCTCTGGTCGTCTCCTGTAGTCGCAATCGCAGTCTGGTCATTTCCTGTAGTCGCATCCGCAGTCTCTGGTCATCTCCTGTAGTCGCATCCACAGTCTGGTCATCTCCTGTAGTCGCATCCGCAGTTTGGTCCTCTCCTGTAGTCACATGTGCAGTTTGGTCATCTCCTGCAGTCGCAATCGCAGTCTCTGGTCATCTCCTGTAGTCGCATCCGCAGTCTGGTCATCTCCTGTAGTCGCATCCGCAATCTGGTCATCTACTGTAGTCGCATCCGCAGTCTGGTCATCTCCTGTAGTCACAATCGCAGTCTGGTCATCTCCTGTAGTCGCATCCGCAGTCTGGTCATCTCCTGTAGTCGCATCCGCAGTCTCTGGTCATCTCCTGTAGTCGCATCCGCAGTCTCTGGTCATCTCCTGTAGTCGCATCCGCAGTCTGGTAATCTCCTGTAGTCGTATCTGCAGTCTGGTCCTCTCCTGTAGTCACATGTGCAGTTTGGTCATCTCCTGTAGTCGCAATCGCAGTCTCTGGTCATCTCCTGTAGTCGCATCCGCAGTCTGGTCATCTCCTGTAGTCGCAACCGCAGTTTGGTCATCTCCTGCAGTCGCAATCGCAGTCTCTGGTCATCTCCTGTAGTCGCAATCGCAGTCTCTGGTTATTTCTTGTAGTCAAATGAGCAGTCTGGTCATCTCCTGTAGTTGCATCCGCAGTCTGGTTATCTCCTGTAGTCGCATCCGCAGTCTGGTCATCTCCTGTAGTCGCATCCGCAGTCTGGTCATCTCCTGTAGTCGCATTTGCAGTCTCTGGTCATCTCCTGTAGTCACATCCGCAGTCTCTGGTCATCTCCTGTAGTCACATCCGCAGTCTGGTCATCTCCTGTAGTCGCATCCGCAGTCTTGTCATCTCCTGTAGTTGCAATTGCAGTCTCTGGTCATCTCCTGTAGTCGCATCCACAGTCTAGTCATCTCCTGTAGTCGCATTTGCAGTCTCTGGTCATCTCCTGTAGTCACATCTGCAGTCTGGTCATCTCCTGTAGTCGCATCTGTCTGGTCATCTCCTGTAGTCGCAATCGCAGTCTCTGGTTATTTCTTCTAGTCAAATCCGCAGTCTGGTCATCTCCTGTATTTGCATCCGCAGTCTCTGGTCGTCTCCTGTAGTCGCAATCGCAGTCTGGTCATTTCCTGTAGTCGCATCCGCAGTCTCTGGTCATCTCCTGTAGTCGCATCCACAGTCTGGTCATCTCCTGTAGTCGCATCCGCAGTCTGGTCCTCTCCTGTAGTCACATGTGCAGTTTGGTCATCTCCTGCAGTCGCAATCGCAGTCTCTGGTCATCTCCTGTAGTCGCATCCGCAGTCTGGTCATCTCCTGTAGTCGCATCCGCAATCTGGTCATCTACTGTAGTCGCATCCGCAGTCTGGTCATCTCCTTTAGTCACAATCGCAGTCTGGTCATCTCCTGTAGTCGCATCCGCAGTCTGGTCATCTCCTGTAGTCGCATTCGCAGTCTCTGGTCATCTCCTGTAGTCGCATCCGCAGTCTCTGGTCATCTCCTGTAGTCGCATCCGCAGTCTGGTCATCTCCTGTAGTCGTATCTGCAGTCTGGTCCTCTCCTGTAGTCACATGTGCAGTTTGGTCATCTCCTGTAGTCGCAATCGCAGTCTCTGGTCATCTCCTGTAGTCGCATCCGCAGTCTGGTCATCACCTGTAGTCGCAACCGCAGTTTGGTCATCTCCTGCAGTCGCAATCGCAGTCTTTGGTCATCTCCTGTAGTCGCATCCGCAGTCTGGTCATCTCCTGTAGTCGCATCCGCAATCTGGTCATCTACTGTAGTCGCATCCGCAGTCTGGTCATCTCCTGTAGTCACAATCGCAGTCTGGTCATCTCCTGTAGTCGCATCCGCAGTCTGGTCATCTCCTGTAGTCGCATCCACAGTCTCTGGTCATCTCCTGTAGTCGCATCCGCAGTCTCTGGTCATCTCCTGTAGTCGCAACCGCAGTCTGGTCATCTCCTGTAGTCGTATCTGCAGTCTGGTCCTCTCCTGTAGTCACATGTGCAGTTTGGTCAGCTCCTGTAGTCGCAATCGCAGTCTCTGGTCATCTCCTGTAGTCGCATCCGCAGTCTGGTCATCTCCTGTAGTCGCATCCGCAGTCTACTTAAAAGTAGTACCTGTTGTTGCACTGCACAAATCACTTTATTTATGATATCTATGGCTATGCATATTTATTGAATCTATATTGAGCACTATATTTGATTAGCTGTCATCATCATGTGCGATTGTGCGTGTGTGCCAAGCAGAAGCAGCCAATCAATTATAGTGCTCAATATGGATTCAATAAATAGATATCATAAATAAAGTTTAAAGTGATTTGTGCAACAAGCTCATTAAGCAGCCCACATTCAGTGAAAGTTCATGTTGTTTAACGACTTGCTACTGGGCACTTAAACCCCCCTCCTATCCAGACCAATTTTCAGCTTTCAGCGCTGGCGCACTTTGAATGACAATTGCGCGGTCATCCATCACTGTAGCCAAATTAAATTTTTATCATTTTTTTCCCACAAATAGAGCTTTCTTTTGGTGGTATTTGATCACCTTTGCGGTTTTTATTTTTTGTAAAAAAAAAATGTAAAAAGACCAAATTTTTTGTTATAAAATTTTAAAAAAGGTAATTTTTCTCCTTCATTGATGTACGCTGATGAGGCGGCACTGATGGGCACCGATGGGTGGCAGTGATGGGCACTGATGGGTGGCAATAATGGGCACTGATCTGTTACACAGGCAGCACTGCTAGGTGGCACTGATTGGCACCACTGGTGGGCATTGATAGGTGGCACTTGTGGGCATTGATAGGTGGCACTTGTAGGCACTGATAGGTGGCACTCATGGGCATTGATAGGTGGCACTGGTGGGCACTGTGAGCACTGTCAGGTGGCACTGGCAGGGGGTACTGGTGGCACATATGAGGCATTATTGCATCTTCCTCTTCGGGACCGATGTCCCTTGCTGATGAGCCGGTGATTGGCTTTTTTTTTTCTCCTCGCGCTGACAGCACGAGGAGGAAAAAAAAACGATCACAGAGCTTTTGTTTTGATCATGTGATCAGCTGTCATTGGCTGACAGCTGATCACATGGTAAGGGGCCGGGACCGGCCCCTTACTCGGATCGGTGATCACCCGAGTTTCAGTGACTCGGTGATCGTAGGGCGCGTGCACAGGGGAGGCCGTCATATGACGGCCTCCCGGGAAATCAGGTCCGCGCTGTAGCCGTCATTCGGCTATAGTGCGGATGTCAACTGGTTAATGAGCAGGGGCGGACTGACCAATCGGGCACTTGGGCACTTTATGTAGTGCCAATCCATAATTTGTTAATTGAATGATTAAAGAGCTTGACTTGTAGTTTTGTTAGCTGTTTTTTTTTTTTGTTTTGACAGGGGTGCAGTTTCAGTGCTTGCCATAGGCGCCATTTTCACTAGATACGCCTCTGCTGACACCGAATGTGACCAGTTTTAAACCAGAAACTGCTGTGTGGGCTTTCACTATCTGTACAAAACTTCCTACTTGAGGCTGTCTACCTGAAGAAATGAGAAAAGCTGTCAACACAATGCATACAGATTTTTTTTTAATAAAACATTAACACATCTTAATTTAAATATTTTAAAATCAGTTTTTCATATACAAATGCATTTATCTAAAGTAACTCTTCGGCTCCATGCACACTAGGTTAAAAAAAAACACTTCTACTAGAGCAGTTTAGCATTTTGCCTGTAGAAGCAACTAATGTTATCCTGTGTCCATGCACATTAGGTAGTCTAGAGGCGTTTTTTAAGCTCAGCGTTTAGAGGCAGAAAAAAAATCCCTTTCTATTTTGCGTTTTTGAGAGCGTTTTTCTGGCAGAAAAAAATGCTCCTAAACTCTAGTACAAAATTTTTATAAATTCGTTTTTATCTGCCAAGTTTTTTTTTTTAAACCAGTGAGCATGGGGCCTTAAAGTACTATAGATTCTCTTTGGATTTGTAATGTGTATTGTTTAATATTTACAGCTAATTTAAATAGTGACCAGCAGAGGGCTCTCTAAATCCATACAATCCAACTAGTAATTCTTATGAGTTAGAATATGTGTGTGGTCATAAGCCTAACAATAGATCAGAATTCTGGAAATCAGTCTAACAAATGCTGCTTGCACATAGGACCAAATTTACTAATGTCGCACTTACGCTGTCATCAAGGTCAACCCGAAACTGTTCCTCGCATGCTGGAAAACTATTCCTCCTTGTTGTGTTCAACACATTATCACCTGTATCCACATTGTTGCTATAAGTGATCAGTTAACATGATTATGTTTATAGTTCATTTTAAAAATTTTTTACAGCTGAATATATTTATTCCAAAAATGGCACAAATAGAAATTTATTGAAAGCAGCTGCAGGAAATCGAATAAAAATGTAAAAACAAACGTGATTCAAATACATTTGTAATATTTTCTTCTATTAGGAATATATTTAATATTTAAATAGTCTAATACAATAACAACACATATTGGTAGGCCTACAATCAATAAAAAACCCCCCCAAAACTTTAAATTACTATTCTTGCTAAACTTTCTTAAGTGCTCCCTGTCTATTCTCTAAGTTTAGGCAGATATTTCTAAGTGTACATGTTTGTGTGCACATAAAATCTACATTTAATCAGTACCAAATGCACATGATAAAAGCACCTTTTTTTTTTTTTTTTTTTTACAGTTTTATGAAAAAGAAGTCAATCATAACTTTATTTTATAACTATAAAGTGACTCATAACTATATTTAAAGTGAAGAAAGCGATACAGTGCTTCACAGATTACACCTTTTGATTACATGAATGTATGAGTATAATTTAGTTGTCAGATTCCAGTTGTTACAGTCATAACTACATCATGTTCAAAGCTTTATCAATAAACAGAAAGCTATACATATTGTTATTTTTTTATTGATAAAATAATGCCAAAGGCTTAGAAAAACTAAATATAGGACGACAAATCTATGATTTTACCTGACTGAAATAACACATTTGTTGTCTAAAAAATTGCAAACTATGAAAAATGTCCAATATTAGAATTACAATAAGATCATTTTACTGATATAAAATACAGATTTTTATGTGTTTTAACATCAAAAATTGGATGTTCCAAACTTAGGAATAAGGGCTTGGTTCTGAATTTCCATTTATATGTCCAAAAACTGATTTAAGCATGCATTTCATGTGCAATGGTTTGTGCATCCCTGCTGTATCCTTGAAGATCCACAGCAGGACAGCCAAGCTTATGAACATAATAAATCAAGCCTTCGGTTTTCTTCATTAAAAAAAAAAATATATATATGTTTTTTACTTTAATGGCCTTAGTGACATTAGTGTATACATTCACAATGAGGATACGGCAACATCAAGCTAAGCAAGTAATATTGCAATAGTGTTGGCTAAGATGAAAGCGTGGGAACTGACTATTCATGTGCTACTATCACAGAATGTATATGTAATCTAAAAACAAGCTTGGTGCCCCACTAAGTAAGGCATATGTAGATGCATGAATAATTACATTGATTATTACTGAGGTTTTATGTTTTGCTTAAAGTGATTGTAAAGGCTCGTTTTTTTTCTTTTTCCTCTGTGCAGTTGGATTTGCATAGAGCAGCCTGGATCCTCCTCTTCTTGGTTTCCTCTTCTGCTCTCCTGGCCCCTCCTTCTGGTGGGTGCCCCCTCAGCCAGCAGCTTGCTACAGGGGGCACCCGAGCCGAGTCAGAGCTTCGTGAATCCATTCAGACACGGAGGCCTGCCCCCTCTCTCCCCTGATTGGCTGAATGATTTTGACTGACAGCCACGGGAGCCAATGGTGCCACTGCTGTGTCTCAGCCAATCAGAAGGAGTGTCTGGGACAGCTAAGACACTCATGGACAATGCTGCAGAGAGAAGAGGCTCAGGTAAGTGATTAGGGGGGTTCTGGGGAGGCTGATAAAGAAATAGGATTTTTTATCTTAATGCATATAATGCATTAAGATAAAAAACCTTCTGCCTTTACAACTCCTTTAAATGTAGCCACAAAAGACAAAGGGCACAGGGAAAATAGCTTTAAAGGAGAAGACGCACGTGATAGGATCTAGAGTAGAAGAAAAGTAGAAGAAACATGAAAGACTGAAAGGCATGGGGGGGGGGGGGGGGGGGGTTGGCTGAAGCTAAAGCAATGGAAATAAGTGGTCAAGACAAGGAAAAGGATAAGGAGACTTCTTAAGGTGGTGTGTCTCCTCTGGCCTGCTGGAAGGTTTCTTTGTGTCCTTAAAGTGTATGTTCAGCCAGTTTTTGGATTGAATAGGGAATGTTTTTACTACTATCTAGCACTCAATTTGATACTTTTCTTTCACTTTCTATCAGTCACTCCATTGGACTTCAATGACAACAGCTTTACCATATACAGTAGGAAGTCTTTTCTTAATGTACTGCCTGTTTTGCTTTTGGAGATTTACCCTCAATTCCTGTTTTTTGAAACTGAGTGTCACCAGGTCAGAAACTGATAGCAGTAAAAACCCAAACAGGTTTAACCTTTTAACCACCATATCCAAAACAAATGTAAAAGTTTTGGTTGGACAAAAGCTTTAACAACACAATATTGCTCATTTGCCTTCCATTGATAGGGGAACCTCTATTATTATTATTATACAGGATTTATATAGCGCCAACAGTTTGTGCAGCGATTAACAAAACAGTTACATTACAATTTGGCACAAGAGAAATCAGAGGGCCCTGCTCATTAGAGCTTACAATCTAAAACGGGAGGGTCAATCGATACAAAAGGTAATAGCTGTGGGGGATGAGCTGATGGAGAAAGTAAAACAATGTATTAGTTAGAAGCAGTTAAAGAGAAGGTGTCAGGTCCTCTGAATATGCATTGGTTTTATTTATGTGTGTATGTATCCATATGCTATCATTCATTTTAGCTTCCCTCATGGCTATAGAAGTAGATTTTGAGCTCTTCCACGCAATAGAAATGCATGTCTATGCTATGTTAATATGTACTGTATCAGTACTGATTTCCTTCAGATCTTTCTTAGGAGCTCATTGTTGGACAGTAGGAATAGGGAAAGATCATTTGGGGTATAGATATCTGTGAACCACTGTCATATCTTCCTCAACCCTTTCCAAAACTCATCAGTTTGAGACATGCCCAGAAGATATGAAGTAGTGTCTCATCACCTTTACATCTGCTGCATGTGCTTGAAGGGACTGCTAAAAGTACTTCAGTACCAACTTGTTAGTTTACATAGTCTCTTCAAAGACTCAAATTAACCACTTCTAGTACTAGTATGTCCTCCCATTCTTGCAACTCGTACCGAGCACCAAAGCCTGGCAGCAGCGCCATTTGTGATCACTGTGTCTCTTGCACAGCAGATCACAGATCGGGGTACAGGGCCCATTTATTTAGCCCTGTGATTGCTGTAACCAATCACACAAAGGCTGCAATGCTGTGCATTTGAAGGCGATCGCTGTGAGGGGACAGAGAGTGTGTAGTACAGTGCTCAGCAGGTGTTCCATGTGTCCCCGTGCAGGGAGACCCATTCATGTCTATTGGGATGCAGCAACTGCAGGGACACAGCCACTGCTCCCAATCTGACATCTGTTTGGGTGCAAGGCCTGAACACAGTGTGAGTTCAGGGACATGCACCCTGTGTATTCCCGTGCAGATGCACACGGCTAGGGTTGCCACCTGTCCAGGATTCACCCGGACAGTCTGGGTTTTGAATCATGTGTCCGGGTTTCAGGTGGACTGAAACCCGGACACATTATTCAGACTGGGCTGTGGCTTCCCAAGATAAGTCACACACAAATCTGTTGCCATCTGGGAGCTGCGGGCAGCTTTTTGGGGGGGCAGGGTGATGTCGGCAAAAGCAATTTGGCCACACTCACATTTTGCTGCGGCACGCTATGTACACCGCATTACTACTGTTCTTGGTGCACCCAAAGTGTTCGGTTTGGCTTGAAGAAAAGGTGGCAACCCTACACATGGCCCTCCTACACAGTACGCATTGCTACACCCTTTGTGAACAAGGCCTAATATTACAGCCAGTCACAGTGTTCCCAATCCCTGCCAAACCAATCCCAGTGTCACCAAAAGGCCTTGGTCACACAGGACATATGAATGCAGACCCTGTAAGAGGGCAGTGCTTACCTGCATGGGGATGCACAGGTGTTCCAGGTATCTCTGTGCAGGCGGTCCCATCTATGTCTATTGGGATGCAACAGCTGCCGGAGGGAGACACCATTCACTGCACCAGGTGGCTTTATTAAAGAGGTAAGGTCACCAGCCCGATCTCCTCACACCCCTCTCCTGGCCCACTCCATGCTCCATCCTCAATGATAGACAAGCTCAGACCCGTGCACCCAGACATGGCACTCACAAGGACTGCAAAACGTACTACCTGCCTACCTACTTAATGGGCACACTGACTGAAAGAGTAACAGGCTGCAGGAGGGAATGGTCTGCACCATGACAGGGACACAGGAGTGACAGTCTACAGTAGTACAGGGACTCCAAAGTAGAGGAATTGTCTGCACTGGGACCCCAAAGAGGAGGGATAGTCTGCACCAGGGCCGGTACAAGCAGGGGCAGAAGGGGCACGTGCCCTGGGCGCTACCATTTGCTATAGGGGGGGGCGCAGCCTGCAGGTGAAGTTCTGCCACAGCCGCCGCCCGCCAGTGTGTACAATACAGCTACTACAGTGCATTTGCAGCGCCCAGCGGCACTGTACAAATTGCCGAGTTCGCGCGCTCCTGCATCCTCCCTTCCCTCAGCACAACTTCACTGTGTGACAGTTTACTCCCCTACGGAGGAGTCCCGTAGTCCCTGCCAGCGCCGTGACGTCACTCACGGCCGGAGGCGAGGTGGGAGGACGCAGAGTAGTGCAGGGAGCTGTGTCGGCGCGCTGTTACCTCAAGGAGCCAAAGAGCTGAAGAGCTGCTGCCTGCCTGCCTGGCTGGCTCTAGTGTAGCTGCTGCTGGATTCTGGAAGGAAGCTAAGGTAGAAGATTGCAATGTGTGCCAGTGTTCTGAATGAACTTGAATACCCACAATACTCTGCAATACCCCGCAATACTCTGCAATACCCCACAACACTGTGCAATACTCTGCAATACCCCACAACACTGTGCAATACTCTGCAATACCCCGCAATACTCTGCAATACCCCGCAATACTCTGCAATACCCCACAACACTGTGCAATACTCTGCAATACCCCACAATACTCTGCAATACCCCGCAATACCCTGCAATACCCCACAACACTGTGCAATACTCTGCAATACCCCTCAACACTGTGCAATACCCCACAATACTGTGCAATACTCTGCAATAACCCACAATACTGTGGAATACTCTGCAATACCCCACAACACTGTGCAATACTCTGCAATACCCCACAATACTGTGCAATACTCTGCAATACCCCGCAATACTCTGCAATACCCTGCAATACAGTAAAAATCTCTCCTGCGCTCAGGTGTCCATGAACTGAACATGTGGCGCAACCACCTAAAAAGGTATTGCCTAACGTCTTGCAGCCCTCCTTTGAACAATGGGTATTCAAGCTAGAAAAAAACAGAAAAGAAGGAGGGCGCACCAACCTAGTTCATTACCACTGATAA